>NW_012116289.1:3231758-3232254 GCF_000951035.1 Colobus angolensis palliatus | reverse complement strand
TTCATGTGTTGAAGGCCTTTTCTGCATCTATTGAGATAATCATGTGGTTTTTGTCATTGGTTCTGTTTATGTGATGGATTATGTTTATTGATTTGAATATGTTGAACCAGCCTCGCATCCCAGGGATGAAGCCAACTTGATCTTGGTGGGTAAGTTTTTTGATGTGCTGCTGGATCTGATTTGCCACTATTTTATTGAGGATTTTTGCATCAATGTTCATCAGGGATATTGGTCTAAAATTCTCTTTTTTGGTTGTATCTCTGCAAGGCTTTGGTATCAGGATGATGCTGGCCTCATAAAATGGGTTCAGGAGGATTCCCTCTTTTTCTATTGATTGGAATAGTTACAGAAGGAATGGTACCAGCTCCTCTTTGTACCCTGGTAGAATTTGACTGTGAATCCATCTGGTCCTGGACTTTTTTTGGTTGGTAGGTTATTAATTATTGCCTCAATTTCAGAGCCTGTTATTGGTCTATTCAGGGGTTCAACTTCTTCC
>NW_012116289.1:3207575-3231418 GCF_000951035.1 Colobus angolensis palliatus | reverse complement strand
CTTCTCTAGTTCTTTTAATTGTGATGTTACGGTGTCAATTTTAGATCTTTCCTGCTTTCTCTTATGGGCATTTAATGCTATAAATTTCCCTCTACGCACTGCTTTAAATGTGTCCCAGAGATTGTGGTACATTATGTCTTTGTTCTCATTGATTTCAAAGAACATCTTTATTTCTGTCTTCATTTCCTTATTTGCCCAGGAGTCATTCAGGAGCAGGTTGTTCAGTTTCCATGTAGTTGAGTGGTTTTGAGTGAGTTTCTTAACCCTGAGTTCTAATTTGATTGCAGTGTGGTCTGAGAGACAGTTTGTTGTGATTTCTGTTCTTTTACATTTGCTGAGGAGTGCTTTACTTCCAACTATGTGGTCAGTTTTGGAATAAGTGCAATGTGGTGCTGAGAAGAATGTATATTCTGTTGATTTGGGGTGGAGAGTTCTGTAGATGTCTATTAGGTCTGCTTGGTGCAGAGCAGAGTTCAAGTCCTGGATATCCTTGTTAACCTTCTGTCTCGTTGATCTGTCTAATATTGACAGAGGGGTGTTAAAGTTTCCCATTATTATTGTATGGGAGTCTAAGTCTCTTTGTAGGTCTCTAAGGACTTGCTTTATGAATCTGGGTGGTCCTGTATCGGGTGCATATATATTTAGGATAGTTAGCTCTTCTTGCTGAATTGATCACTTTACCATTATGTAATGGCCTTCTTCGTCTCTTTTGATCTTTGTTGGTTTAAAGTCTGTTTTATCAGAGACTAGGATTGCAACCCCTGCTTTTTTCTTTTTCTTTCCATTTGCTTGGTAGATCTTCTTCCATTCCTTTATTTTGAGCCTATGTTTGTCTCTGCTTGTGAGATGGGTCTCCTGAATACAGCACATGGGTGGGTCTTGACTCTGTATCCAATTTGCCAGTCTGTGTCTTTTAACTGGGGCATTTAGCCCATTTACATTTAAGGCTAATATTGTTATGTGTTAATTTGATCCTGTCATTATGATGTTAGCTGGTTATTTTGCCCATTAGTTGATGCAGTTTCTTCCTAGCATCAGTGGTCTTTACAATTTGGCATGTTTTTGCAGTGGCTGGTACCAGTTGTTCCTTTCCATGTTTAGTGCTTCCTTCAAGAGCTCTTGTAAGGCAGGCTTGGTGGTGACAAAATTTCTCAGCATTTGTTTGTCTATAAAGGATTTTATTTCTCCTTCACTTATGAAGCTTAGTTTGGCTGAATATGAAATTCTGGGTTGAAAAGTCTTTTAAGAATGTTGAATATTGACCACCATTCTCTTCTGGCTTGTAGAGTTTCTGCCAAGAGATCTGCTGTTATTCTGATGGGCTTCCCTTTGTGGGTAACCTGACCTTTTGCTCTGGCTGCCCTTATTTTTTCCTTCATTTCGACCTTGGTGAATCTGACAATTATGTGTCTTGGGGTTGTTCTTCTCAAGGAATATCTTTGTGGTGTTCTCTGTTTTTCCTGAATTTGAATGTTGGCCTGCCTTGCTAGGTTGGGGAAGTTCTCCTTGATAATATCCTGGAGAGTGTTTTCCAGCTTGGTTCCATTCTCCCCATCACTTTCAGGTACACCAATCAAACATAGATATGGTCTTTTCACATAGTCCCATATTTCTTGGAGGATTTGTTCATTTCTTTTTACTCTTTTTTCTCTAAACTTCTCTTCTCGCTTCATTTCATTCATTTGATCTTCAATCACTGATACCCTTTCTTCCACTTGATCGAATCAGCTATTGAAGCTTGTGCATGCATCATGTAGTTCTTGTGCCATGGTTTTCAGCTCCATCAGGTCATTTAAGGTCTTCTCTGCACTGTTTATTCTAGTTAGCCATTCATCTAATCTTTTTTCAAGGGTTTTAGCTTCCTTGCAATGGGTTTGAACATCCTCCTTTAGCTCAGAGAAGTTTGTTATTACCGACCTTCTGAAGCCTACTTCTGTCAGCTCATCAAAGTCATTCTCTGTCCAGCTTTGTTCCGTTGCTGGCAAGGAGCTGCAATCCTTTGGAGGAGAAGAGGCTCCCTGGTTTTTAGAATTTTCAGCTTTTCTGCTCTGGTTTCTCCCTATCTTTATGGTTTTATCTACCTTTAGTCTTTGATCATGGTGACCTACACATGGAGTTTTGGTGTGGATGTCCTTTTTGTTGATGTTGATGCTATTCCTTTCTGTTTGTTAGCTTTCCTTCTAACAGTCAGATCCCTCAGCTGCAGGTCTGTTGGAGTTTGCTGGAGGTCCACTCCAGACCCTGTTTGTCTGGGTATCACCAGCTGAGGCTGCAGAACAGCAAATATTGCAGAACAGCAAATATTGCTCCTGATCCTTCCTCTGGAAGCTTTGTCTCAGAGGGGCACCCGGCTGTATGAGGTGTCAGTCGGCCCCTACTGGGACGTGTCTCCCAGTTAGGCTACACAGGCGTCAGGGACCCAGTTGAGGAGGCAGTCTGTCCATTCTCAGAGCTCAAACACCATGCTGGGAGAACCACTGCTCTCTTCAGAGCTGTCAGACAGGGATGTTTAAGTCTGCAGAAGTTTCTGCTGCCTTTTGTTCAGCTATGGCCTGCCCCCAGAGGTGAAGTATACAGAGGCAGGCAGGCCTCGTTGAGCTGAGGTGGGCTCCACCCAGTTCAAGCTTCCTGGCTGCTTTGTTTACCTACTCAAGCCTCAGCAATGGCAAAGGTCTGTTCCCCAGCCAGGCTACTTGGCAGTTTGATCTCAGACTGCTGCGCTAGCAGTGAGCAAGGGTCCGTGGGCGTGGGACCTGCTGAGCCAGGCGTTGGATATAATCTCCTGGTGTGCCATTTGCTCAGACCATTGGAAAAGCTCAGTAGTTGGGTGGCAGTGTCCCGATTTTCCTGATACATACTGTCATGGCTGCCCTTTGCTAGGAAAGGGAAATCCCCCGCCCCCTTGCGCTTCCTGGGTGAGGTGATGCCCCGCCGTGCTTTGGCTCGCCCTCTGTGGGCTGCACCCACTGTCCAATCAGTCCCAGTGAGATGAACCAGGTACCTCAGTTAGAAATGCAGAAATCATCTGTCTTCTGTGTCAATCATGCTGGGAGCTGCAGACCAGAGCTGTTCCTATTCGGCCATATTGGAATGAACCCCACTACATGGATGGAAATTTGAAGTCAGTGGGGCTGATGAGATCACCTGGGGGGTGTACGCAGGCAGATAAGAGCATTCCGGGAAGAATTTAGAGTTCTCAGTCATTTGGTTATGGGGTAGAGGAAGAAGAACCCACAAGGTTTTATCTTTCTTTCTGTCTATCTATGTCTACACAGAGAGAAACATATATGACTATGTAACTATAACTATGCATGTGTATGTCTGTGTGTGTGTGTATATATATACCTATATACATATGTATGACTTTTTTTCTGAATTGTTTTAAGAGTAGCTTTTAGACATGATATCCTTTTCCCCCTAAACACTTCAGAGTATGTATGTATATATGTAAATGTATATAAGTATATGTGTATATGTATAGTCATGTGTCACTTACTGATAGGGATATGTTCTGAAAAAAATGTATCACTAGGTGATTTTGGCATTGTGGGAACATCGTGGAATGTACTTACATAAACCTAGATGGTGTAGCCTATTGCTCCTAGACTACAAACCTGTATAGTATGTTACTATACTGAATACTGGAGGTAATTGTAACACAATGGTAAGTACACACACACACACACACACACACACACACACAGAGAGAGAGAGAGAGAGAGAGAGAGAGAGAGAGAGAGAGAGAAGAGATTATAAAGCCAATGTAGTAACATGTTACTATATTGGGAATCTGGATGATTCCTAGAATCCAGGAATCTTTGTTTCATTTTTGCTCTCTCTCTCTCTCTCTCTCTCTCTCTCTCTCTGTACACATAAACCTTTCACAACTTTTCTGTAAGTTTGAAATAATGGCAAAATAAAGTGGTGCAAATTGAGTACTAAGGTGGAAGATGACCTCACTTTGGACTAGGTAAGAAATCTTGTAAGATATACTATTCAGCTGGATTTGTATTTAGAAATTCAAAGGTGATGGGCAGGACATTTTGGTAGTAGAAGTAGGATGAGCATGCCATAGAGGTGGCAAATAGCAGGGTTTGTTCAGGAATGAACAGCAAGTGATTGGGTTCCAATCTCTGAGTGCTTTCCTTGGCATTGAACACTAAGCAAAGTGGGTGGTAAGGTCATTTGCAGAGAGGAAAGGGGTGGGATGGGAAATGTGATCGAGACTGTGATAGGAATTCAAATGGATTCTGATTCAAATGATTCAAATGGATTCTGAGCAACATTAATGGTCCAGTGGGATAAATTTGAAATGGAATTGGCTCAATTTCTTGTCTTTTTCTGGCAATGTTGAGCAAGCCAGGAAAACAGAACAAACAAGGTTAGAGATTAGCAAGTTAAGTGCTGCAAGAAGGATAAGAGACCAAGGAGAATGGTATTAAAATAGTTTCTCTTGAGGTCTGGCTGGGAAGGAGCAAGTGAGGCTTAAAGGAGGATGGGCACTGTTTGGGAAGAGACCCAGGAAAGGCTGATGGCAGGCTCTGGAAATCTTAGACTATTCACAATCTTGTTTCCTCACCTACTATTTTAAGGAGCTGGATTAGGTGGTCTATAAATTCCCTGACAGCTCTAAGGTTTTGTTTTGAGAAAAAGTCTCGCTCTGTAGCCCAGGCTGGAGTGCAGTGCCACAGTCTCGGCTCACCGCAACCTCTACCTCCCAGGTTCAAGTGATTCTCCTGCCTCAGCCTCCTGAGTAGCTGGGATTATAGGTGCGTGCCACTGCACCAACCTAATTTTTTGTATTTTTAGTAGAGACAGGGTTTCACCATGTTGGCCAGGCTGGTGGTTTTGTTTTGGTTTGGTTTGATTTTTTTTGGTTTTGTTTTAAACTCCCTTTTCTCTTGGCCTCCTTTTCAAAATAGATTGAGCTACTTATGAGGCATGTGACCTCTTAGAAAAGGTTATGGTAGGAGATCAAGGTTAACATCTGGGCATAGCTATAAAGCCCAAGCTATAATATTTTCAATCTGGGCCCAAAGTGAAAAAGGAGAATGAACTGAAAGTTAGTACTGGAAGGGAGAGGGGAGGTGACTTGCAGGTTTAGGAGGAGTGAGCAGCCCTGAAGAAGAGATAAGGAGGCAAGATTAGAATCAGGAGACCAGGTTTGGGGTTTGAAATCTTGAAGCTGGAGCATTTCCAAGTGTTGATTGGAGTCCATGTACGGTCATACATGTGGGTGGATGAGAAGGGAGGAGAAGGTCAGTACAGTTGGAAGGTTTGAGGAATGGTAATGTCAGAGTATAGGAAGGAGACCGGGTGAGGTGGCTCATGCCTGTAATCCCATCACTTTGGGAGGCCAAGGCAGGTTGCATCACCTGAGGTCAGGAGTTTGAGGCCAGCCTGGCCAATATGGTGAAACCCCATCTCTACTAAAATACAAAAAATTAGGCATGGTGGTGGGCACCTGTAATCCCAGCTACTTAGGAAGCTGAGGCAGGAGAATCACTTGAATCTGGGAGGCAGAGGTTGCAGTGAGCTAAGATGGTAACACTGCACTCCAGTCTGGGTGATAGAGCGAGACTCCACCTCCCCCGCCACCTGCCAAAAAAAAAAAAGGAAGGAGATTGTGGTCCTGGAGAATACATCAGCAAACAGCAAACATTTCTTGAGGGCCTATTAAGTGCCAGGCATGAACAGGACTGAGG
Organism: Colobus angolensis palliatus; assembly: GCF_000951035.1. Lineage (NCBI taxonomy): Eukaryota > Metazoa > Chordata > Mammalia > Primates > Cercopithecidae > Colobus > Colobus angolensis. The sequence goes on along the minus strand of NW_012116289.1, from coordinate 3,225,713 downwards.
AAGACCGGGATGGTGTCAGACTGTGAGAAGCAGGAAAGAGGAGAGTGAAAGTGAATGTCCTGAACCCCAACATTTGGAAGGACTGATGAAAGAATTAATGAACCCTGGGTCTGGAAATAGTATGTCAGGAGAAATTTTTGAAGTGTTTAGAAGATCACTAAATTCATGACAGACATCAATGGAATGCAATAAACCTGTTACATTCTCTTGTTCTCTTGTATCAAATTTAAGAAGATCTGTGGCCGGGCACGGTGGCTTATGCCTGTAATCTCAGCACTTTGGAAGGCCGAGGTGGTGCAGATCACCTAAGGTCAGGAGTTCAAGACCAGCCTGGCCAACATGGTGAAACCCTGTCTCTACTAAAAACAAAACAAAACAAAACAAAAAAAACAAAAATTAGCCGGGCATGGTGGCGGGTGCCTGTGATCCCAGCTACTTGGGAGGCTGAGGCAGGAGAATCACTTGAACCTGGGAGGCGGAAGTTGCAGCGAGCAGAGTTGTGCCACTGCACTCCAGCCTGAGTGACGGGGTCTGTCTCAAAAAAAAGAAATTTGCAAAATGCCTGTTTGCATGGGCGAAAAATTTAAGATGTTATATTTGATGTTCAATAAATGGACTCTGATATTTAGGAAACACTGGCTTCTGTTATTTCTGTAATATTTAAGAGTGACTTGTATGATATCACTAAAAATTAAGTTTTATAAAAATAGCTTTAAGAAATTAGGTATGGAAAAGAAAAGTTATCAATATAAAAAGTATAGTGTGATAAGTACATAAAATAATTCTTCCTCTTTATGAAAGGATTTACTGTGGTCTTTTAAATATAAATTATCTTAATATCCTTATTAACCACATGAGAAAATAAAAAGATTAAAGTTGTATGCATTTTGAGATTAGTCTATTGAATAAAGGAGTTACGCCTCTAGTTGCACTGGTTTTTGGAAACAATATAATATATTCAGAAAGCACAATATATTTATGCCACTCTGGAATCTGAAACATCTTCATCAATTAAACTAGAAACAAAAAATCTATGTGACACTAAGAATCATTAATAGTAGAGATTAGTACCATTAATCATTAATCATTAATAGTAGAGAGTAGTAACAAGCACAATAACCCTTTTTAATAATATATAATAACATCCTTTGATGGTTCTTGTTTCTTCATTATAATAAATGTGTAGAACTAGAAATACCATTTGACCCAGCAATACCATTACTGGGTATATATCCAAAGGATTATAAACCATTCTACTATAAAGACACATGCACATGTATGTTTATTGCAGCACTGTTCACAATAGCAAAGACTTGGAACCAACCCAAATGTCCATCAATGATAGACTGGATTAAGAAAATGTGGCACATATGCACCATGGAATACTATGCAACCATAAAAAAGGATGAGTTTATGTCCTTTGCAGGGACATGGATGAAGCTGGAAACCATCATTCTCAGCAAACTAACACAGGAACAGAAAACCAAACACCGCATGTTCTCATGTATAAGTGGGAGTTGAACAATGAGCACACATGGACACAGGGAGGGGAACTCACACACCAGGGCCTGTAGTGGGGTGGAGGATTAGGGGAGGGATAGCATCAGGAGAAATACCTAATGTAGATGGCAGGTTGATGGATGCAGCAAACCACCATGGCATGTGTATACTTATGTAACAAACCTGCACGTTCTGCACATGTACCCCAGAACTTAAAGTATAATAATAATTTTTAAAAAGTGTAAAAGAAGTGGCCCTTCAGCCAGATAACCTGAGGTAGAGAACTTGAGTTTAGTTCTTCTTGCCACTGCCTTATGATTAGGTCTTGGCCTTTTCTCTCCCTGTAAAAATAAAAAGATTTGTGTTATTGTATTACTTTGTGAATTATGTATAAATAGTCTAAAAATTTAAAAATTAAATATAAATGGTATTTTTAAAAGTATAAAAATAGTATAAAATATAAAATACAAATGTATGTGACTGTATTTTTAAAAATTAACTGTAAATATACAACATTTGGATGGTCTTTGTTGCAGTCCATGCTTTCAAATTTTTGTGTTTTTCAGCCTTTTTATCAGCAATTTTATTTGCAAAAGACATAATTATTATTTCATTTGTTTAAAAGAGCAGGTCTTAGAAGGAGCAAATACTCATTTTCCAGGGTTATCTTTAATCTCTAGTTATTTCTACTTCAGACTGTTGGTTCTATTCTTAAATTAATGTATTATGTTGTGGTCTTTATTTAAATAACTTGGGAAGTTTTGTGTTTTATTTAAATAAGTAGGGAAGACACTTTTGATGATTTAGGCAAATCCCTTAGCCTCTTTGCATCTCAGTTTTCCCATCTCTAAAATAGGAATAAGTGTTGTTCTTATATTCATTTATTTAACAAGTATCTACTGCACTCATGTGCCAGAAGGTGCCAGGCTACAGCTATAAACAAGGCCCTGCACTGCCATAGCTTATACTCTAGTAGGAAGGCCTAGATAATAAACATAAATACATAAATAAAATAATATCAGATAGTGGCAAATGGGATGAAGAAATCAGGGTAATAGAATGGAAAGTGATTGGAGGGCAGAGAAGACGGGGGTGGCCACCTGATCAAAGAAGTCCTCTTTCAGGAGGTAGCACATGCAAGCTTAGGCCCAAATAATGAGGAACAGACATGCTAAATCTAGAGGAGTCCTTGAGGCAGGAAGAAATTTGGCATTTTTTATGACCAGAAAAAAGGCCTGAAACTGGAGCCTAGTGGGAAAAAAAAGGGAAAGTATTGTGATGTTAGGAGAATACTAGGTTATTCAGAGAGGCAGGTAGGCTCCAGATCATGCATGGCTTTGTGGGTATGATAAGGATATTACTGGATATCATTTTAATTGCAATGAAAGACATAGAGCAGCTCCAAACAAGGAATTCACACTGTAAAATTTACATTTTAAAAAGATCCCTCTCTATAATAAATTGCTAAAACTAATAAGATCAGCAACAACAAATATATGTAGGAATAAATTTAACAAAAGTTTACAGATCTTTATGTAAGTTTGTTATAGACATTTTTAGCAGGTATAACGAAGATATACCACGCTCATAAATGGGTAGCATTGGTGTCACAAAGATGCGAATTCTCTCCAAATTATGTGATACATTCAGTGCAATTTGGATTAAAAATCAGAAGAGGATTTTCTTTTCTTTTTTCTTTCCTTTTCGGAGCTTGAGAATCTGACCCTAAAATTCATGTGGAAGAACAATGAGGCATAATAATCCAAGTCGAATTGGAATTTGCCCTACCAGATATCAACATACATAACTAATATAGTGTGATATTGGGAGAGGAGTAGATAGACCAGTGGAACAGAATAGAGCCCGACATAGACCTACGTGTACATAAAAAGTTGAGGCTGAACATGGTGGCTTACAACTGTAATCCCAGCACTTTGGAAGGCCAAGGTGGGAGGATCATTTGAGGCTGGGAGTTGGAGACCAGCCTGGGCAACAAAATGAGATCCTGTCTCTACAAAACATTTTAAAAACTAGCAGGGTGTGGTGGCACGCACCTGTTGTCCCAGATGCTTGGAAGGCCAAGATGGGAAGATTGCTTGAGGCCAGGAATTTGAAGCTGCAGTGAGCTATGATCGTGCCACTGCACTCCAGCCTGGGTGACAGAGCAAGACCCTATCTCAAAAAATAAAATAAAATAAAATAAAAAAGAACAGTTGGTCAGCAATAGTGGCTTATGCCTGTAATCCCAGCACTTTGGGAGGTCTAGGTGGGTGGATGACTTGTGGTCAGGAGTTTGAGACCAGCCTGGCCAACATGGGGAAACCCTGACTGTACTAAAAATACAAATATTAGCCAGACATGGTGGCATATGCCTGTAGTCCCAGCTACTTGGGAGGCTGAGGCAGCAGAATTGCTTGAACCCGGGAGGCGGAGGTTGCAGTGAGCCAAGATCAGGCCATTGCACTCCAGCCTTGGCGAAAGAGCGAGAGTATCTCTGGGGGAAAAAAAAAAGAAAAGTTGACATATTATAAAAGTGGCATTACAGATCAATGAGAGAAAGGATGGACAATTTAATAACTGCTGCTAAGACAACTGGTTATTCATATAAAAAACAAGATCAATCCAGATAGTTTAAAGACAAAACCATGAAAAGCCATACTTTAAAATATTTAGAAGAAAGTACAGCAGAACATCTTTATTATCTCAGGATAGGGAAGGATTTCTTAAGGCATAAAAAACACAAACCCTAAAGGAAAATATATATGGTATATGTGTGTGTGTGTGTGTGTGTATCATTAGTTACATGAAACACTTCTGTACATCTGAGACATCATAAAGTAAAAAACAAGCAAAAAATCAAAAAATCGGCAAGCCAAAAAACCAACAAAGTTTATTTTACCAGAAAACAGTAAACAACCAACAAAAACCCTATGAATCAATAAGAAAAAGGCAAATAATTGCACAGAAAAATGGGCAAGGATATAAAGTTGAAAAATCACAGAAAAGGAAAATTGAAAGTCCAGTAAATACAAAATCATGTTCACCTTCACTAGTGATAAAAGAAAGGCACTCAAACAAGAATGGCAAAATTTTAAATGGACCCACATATTGGGGAGGAACTAGAGCAGCCGCCAGGGGCATATACTACTGACTGGAGTATCAATTGTTAGGACCATTTTGAAGAGCAGTTTATTTTTAATATCTGGTAATAATATTGAAACAAGCTACTAATTCCTAGGTATACTGCTCTAGAGAAAGTTTTGCATGTGCATGTAAGGGATAGTCATGGCATCATGGGATCTTTGGAATGAAAAACTGGAAATAAGCTAAATGGCAATTAACAGGATAATGGGTACATAAATTACAAGTATATTTGTATAATATAATTTAGCAGTGAACATGAATTAAATGCAGCTATAGTTATTAGTGAGGATAAATCCCATAAAGATATTATTGGGCCAAAAAAAGTTGCAGAAAGATATATCCTGAAAATAAAATTTACATATAAAGCACTAGATATTGTTGTGGATATATATATGTAGATGTGATAAAAGTATACATATTTCTATGGGAATGACAAACATCAAATCAAGACAGTTTTACCCCAGAAGAGTGGGAAGATGAATGAGAATAGGAAGGGACACACAGGAGACTTCAATGTGGGATGTTTTATTTTTAAGCTAGGTGGCTGGTATATGGTTATGTTTCATTATTCACATCTTTGTTGTATATCATAATTTTTTTGTTTTTAATTTTTTTGTTATTTGTTATATAACACAATTTTTAAAAAGATAAAAATCATTCTAGCCTAGAAACTGAAGAATGAACTACCAGGGGTTAAGAATGAAAGGAGGTATGGTAGGAGACAATTGTAGTACCCTAGGAGAGTAGACTTGAATATCTACCATAGTTTCTGGCACATAGTAAGTGTTTTAGTCTTAGGAGTTATTTAATTGTGATGGTTGCCATTATTACTATCATCATCATTATAAAGGTAGAAACCAAAAACATAGTGGGATAGTGAGATGGTGAGGGAAGATACACTAAATGTTGTGAGTAGCTATCTTATGCTAAGTGCTTTACCTCTTTTAGTCCTAACTGGAATCTAGTTGAGGTAGATATAAAGAAACTAAGGCTCATAGGGATAGCCAGAAGGCACAACAGCTACATAAATTTCTAATGACTCATTTTCCAACTTTTTTAAAACATGCATACACACACAGACACACCCCAAATACATACACCTCTTTCCTGTCACACTTGAAAAAAATTCAAGTATCTTTTTCCTTTGTTCATAAATAACACATTCTGGGTTAAATACTAATAATTCCATATACTACACACTCAGACAGTGTCTTATTATGGAATATTTTTGGATTATGTCTCTCCATTTTTCAGCTGCCCCTCCTAACAACTCTGAGGAAATCAGGGCAGATGATTATTCCTGTTACACAGATGAGTAAACTAAAATACTAACAGGCTAAATCAGAAGTTCTTGGCCTGGTGTCCATGAACTTCACAAAATCCTGTTAAATAGTTCATGATTAAATGGTCATTTTTCTAGGTAGAGGGTCAGTTTTAATATATTTTCAAAGGAGTCCATGACTCCCCACAAAGGTCAAAAAAAAAAAAAAAAACCCATGGGTTAACCGATTTGGCTAACTGGGTGGAGCCCTGACCCCAAGCAATATTTCCCTTACCCCTTGCCCTGATTTCGGTTACGTACAATCTATCATACAAAAATTCAAATTAAAAATATTAGTAAATATTTTTTGTTACGTTGACTGACTGCTAAGATGGACATGTTATTATACATTTTGAAACCACTTAGTTGGGAGGAATAGTTCTGTTTTGTTCAGCTCATGGACAGTCACTCTTAACTTTTCAGATGAACAAATCAAGAACTGTCATCTTTACCTGCACGGACTTGTTATAGAAGAAATGAATCTGATACAGAAATTATGTAATCTATCTTACAATTTGGGGCACTCTACAAAAAATAAGCAGGAGATACAGCCTCAGCTAGTGTGGAAAACGGATCATGAGCTCAGAACGGGATTTTCATTTCCTTGGACCAGTTCCTTTAACGTTTACGCGCGTCCCTTCTCTCAGCTGTAAAAGGATTGAACTAGACAGAGGGCTTGTCAGAATTCCTCCCGCTCTAACACTGTACACAGTTGGATGGAATTTAAAATAAAAAACTGTGCATGAACGCTTCACACAGTCTGTTAATTTTAGCTTTACTTCATTGGCTAAGAGTGTCGGGGACCCACCAGACCTGCCTTTTCTGAGGGCCAGGCCTGCAGTCCCCCTTTTGGGGACTAGGAGTTGGGTGTGACCTGGGAAACAAAGCTGTTGAAGGCCAACGGGCTAGGAGCACCTGAAACACAAGGGCTCTCTGTCTCACTCTGTAGCCCAGGCTGGAATGCAGTGCTGTGATCTCCGCTCACTGTTACCTCCGCCTCCTGTGTACCAGTTCAAGCAATTCTCCTGCCTCAGCCTTCCGAGTAGCTGGGATTACAGGCACGCGCCACCACGCCTTTTTTTTTTTTGATTTTTAGTAGAGACGGGGTTTCACCATGTTGGCCAGGCTGGTCTTGAATTCCTGACCTCGTGATCCGCCCGCCTCGGCCTCCCACAGTGCTGGGATTACAGGTGTGAGCCACCGCGCCCGGCCAACACAAGGGGTCTTAATCCTGTTTTCTTTTTTGTGGCAGGGTCTCACTTTGCCGCCCAGGCTGGAGTGCAGTAGTGAGATCACAGCTCTCTGCAGCCATGACCTCCTGGGCTCAAGCGATCCTCCAGCCTCAGCCCCCCCAAATGCTGAGATTATAGGCAAGCGCCACTACTCCCGGTCTTAATACTTTTTTTTAGGAATGAAGGAAGGCGGGAACGCCCAAACGCGGTTGGTGTGAAGCAATCGCCTTAAAGCTGAGCGGAATGTGTGGTTGTTGGGGGTGGAGCCGAGAACCCGACGCGGTTGGAGGGCAGGAAGCGCCCCGCTGCCCGCCTCCATCCCGCAGCCAGGGCTGGGAGAGCGCCGGAGAGGAGGCGGGGCCGCCCCTGGGAACCACTGGGCCTGGCGCAGCCACGTGACCGAGCGCAGCGGCGGGGAGAGGACGCCCCGGCTCCGCCCAGCGCGCATGCTCGCGGCTCGGCGCTGAAATTCAAATTTGAACGGCTGCAGAGGCCGAGTCCGACACTAGAAGCCGAGAGGAGAGGACAACTGGTTGTGGGAGAGTTTCCCCGCCTCAGACTCCTGGTTTTTTCCAGGAGACACACTGAGCCGAGACTCACTTTTCTCTTCCTGAATTTGAACCACCGTTTCCATCGTCTCGTAGTCCGACGCCTGGGGCGATGGATCCGTTTACCGAGGTGAGTGAGTTTGCGGGTGCAGCCGGCCATGACCCACCGCTCTCGGCCCCCACCCCCCTTCCTCTGTCAACCTCTGGGCGAACCCCCACAGGGCGGAGGGCGCGTGTGTGCGCGTGCGCAGTGTGTGCGGGCGGAGGTCGGATTGGCTGAGGATGCAGAGCAGGAGCCGCGGCTGCGGCCTGCTGTGGTTGGTGGGTTCCTCTGAGATTTTGTTGTTCCAGTCCTACAGATAAAACTCAGGGAGGAAGGCTTTGAGTCTGTCCTAAAAGGCAGTAGTGAGAGGTCTTTCAGCCCCCGTTTTTACCATGTCCCTCTGCAGTCCTGGCCCAGCAAGAGTGAGGCGCAGGCCTGCGGAACGGGTCCTGCTGGAAGCAGCTGGAATGCTCTGCAGGGCGGGGTCCGGGGCGGGTGACTCAGTGCGGCTGCCCCGGGGAATGGCAGTGGGATGTGTGATTTGCGGAGTTCACTCAGCTCGCAGAGGAGATGCTAATGACATGACAGCAAAACGTTAAAATAAGCAGGTGCTAGAAACCACTGCATTCGTTCCTAAAAAGTCAGTAGTTCCTTGATATCCCATTGTTCAGCTAACTAGCGAATAAGTTCATACCCAGGACTGACGTTTTAATTGAAAGGAAACAGTGCAAGTGTGCCGACCACAACTATCAGCTCACGATTTTAGAGCAAAGAAATAAACCTTTCGGTGTTTATGGGGCATATCATTACAGTACTTATTTCATCTTTTATTCCTTTGAGATTGCATATGGGTTACATCGTTATTGTGTCGATTTTAGCTTTTGTGGAGACTGTGCGTTGTCACATTCGGGAGTGTTTTGTTGCCAGTTGTCCACTCCCTTTTATTCCAGGACAGTTCCTCTTTCTTCAGGCTGTTGTGCAAGTTTCAAACTGTTGGTTTTTGAGTGTTGCAAAGTGGACCTAAACTGTGTTTACACTGATTCAAAAACTTAAATGCTGTGAAGAGTAGTAATTCTTTCGGGGAGATGTAATTATAATTCTGTTAAGTTATATGTAAGATATTAATTACAGGTTTCAGCAATTAGAGTTTACTTATATTCAAGCATGACATAATCTATTTTTCTGTTTCAAATTCTTAATCATCTTGGGACCAATACATCAATTTTTTTCACCTTCCTTAAAGATTCTAATAGAAAAACCGAGAGCATATTTTTGTATTAGCCTTAAAATAGGGCTGGTCATACACCAGATACCTTTCACTTACACTGAGGTCGAAAAGAGTGTATTTTATCTAAACTAGAATAGGATTCCTTAAATCATTAGCCCTATGTGTCCTCCCAAGTAACAGACAGGAACAAAGTATTTTTAAGTTGGCTGAAAATTGCACTTCATTTTACTTAAAAATGTCATTCTGAAGGTAGTACAAATCTCAATTGAAAGAAACTTTACCTGTTTAGATCATTTTAGAATGTGCTCAGAAATATGTATGGTTTATTTTATGAAAAGCTAGATCACTTGCAGTTGGAAAAACAGCTTAGATGTCTTTTCCTTAATAGGTAATGAATGAACTACTTGAATTGATTCCAACTCTTGGGTGCTTAATTATAGCATTTGTAACATTTGCACAGTGAAATAAGCTACTGGTACAGTTCTTTGTCTATCGACTGAAAGTTAGTATAAAATGACTTTCTCAACCAGTGTTTCCTCTCAGAAACTTAGGAAAATTGAGAGACTATGGTACACAGGAAAATTGGGAGACTATTTTCTCAGTTCTCCCAAGGATAATTCAATGCCACCCTGTAAACGTAGGAAATAAGTCTATTACATTAACTCCAGGGTATTAGGGCTTAATTGTTTTGGTAACTCCAGTTGAGAAAGGTTACAATCATGGTAAACTCTCTTTTCCTCAAACAAGACTGTTTTGCATCGCCCTTCCTCCCTGCTGTTGCTGATACCATTCTGGCAGTCTTTTTTTTTTTTTTTTAAGACGGAGTCTCGCACTGTCACCCAGGTGACAAAACCATAAACTCACTACTCATAACATCAAGAGTGTGAAGCTCTGCTCACAGGTGATAGTCATCCCAGTACAAGAATACTACTACAAAGAAACCCAGAGTGAAGTCTACCAATCCAGAACTTTCTTTATAAAAACCTTGAAAGAGAAAAAGCTGTAATTAAAATACTTAACAGAAGCATATTTTATTGTAGAATTTCTCTTATTTTCCAGAATTAAATGAAAGTCCCTGGGGAAGAGCTGCTAGAGCATATTGAAAATAATAAGAAGTTAATTTATATTGTGTCTACTCTGTTAAAGAAGGCAAGGAAATGAGTGAAATCTCCTAGAAAAATTTGTCAGAAATGACTTTGGGGTGTATGTGGCAAAAGTTGTTCAGGCACTATAAGCTTCAGTTTTCTGAGATTCATTCATGTGGGCTATCTTCTTGAATATGTTATTGCAGTTTTTTTTTTTTAAATGCCTACACTGTTGGAAGAAAGGTGTGATATTTCAAGGAATATACCTTGTATTTAAAAGAGTTTTAAAATTCCTGATATACTATAAGGAAGGGCTACTTACATTTATTGAGCTATTGAGTTTATATATTTCAGATACATAATTTCTTTTAAATTAATAACCTTTGGTGTTTATAGCTTTATTTCACAGATTAGGAAACTGTTTTTGCATATCTATTAATTGTTTTTTTTTAATCTGGGAATTTTTGAATCTAATGTAAGCAATAGAACATTCATATATGTTTGAATGACAAAATCACATTCTTTTGTTGTGACATACAGCTCATGGTAACTGAAGCTGTGCTGACTCACAAATGTTCTAACTGACCAGAATGGAATGTGGGCATGTCTATGAATGAATATAATTAGGCTAGTGTTATATCTGGGAAGTGATAGATATAGCAATTGAAAAATCACAAATTTATTAATTTAGAAAGGAATCATTATTTCTTTTCTTCTTTTCTTCTTTTTTTTTTTTTTTTTTGAGACAGAGTCTTGTTCTCTCCAGGCTGGAGTGCAGTGGTGCGATCTTGGCTCAATGCAACTTCCGCCTCCCAGGTTCAAGTGATTCTTCTGCCTCAGCCTCCCAAGTAGCTGGGACTACAGGCATGCGCCACCACACCTGGCTAATTTTTGTATTTTTAGTAGAGACGGGGTTTCACCGTGTTTGCCAAGCTAGTCTCAAATTCCTAGCCTCAAGTGATCCGCCTTCCTTGGCCTCCTAAAGTGCTGGAATTACAGGCATGAGCCACTGTGCCCAGCAGAGACTTTCTTATAAAGGGTTACAATCTACAGTGTGGCCATCCTGACAGGCTGGGAAACATATTTACTAGCTTCGGGCAGAGACTGGAAACAGGCACTTCAAGAGAGGAGAAGGTGGAACAGGGATTTATGCCTAAAGGGTTAGCCAAGTATACATATTCAACAGGTTATAGGCAGAGCTATGAGTATTTACAAAAGGGGTCCTGATGGGTGGGTACTGAGCAAACATGCGGTTACATGCATCCCATGTTCACTTTGGAATGAAGACTTAACATGTAAATACATTACAGTTGGGCCCTATATGTCAAGAGGTGAGGTGGAGACATGAAGGCATTCAAGTGAGCAGCCTCTGTAAACTGGCCAGAACCAATTCATGGTTGGTGGTCTTCTTACTGAGAGAGAGTTATTGAAATCAATCTCTTGTCCAATTAAAGCTGTAGTTGTAGCTTGTGGAGCACGAGGGTTAGTCATTGTCTGATGGCAGATGAGCTGCAATTATTTTAATATTTATTGCTTATCTTGAGGTCAGTGCTTGTTCAGCTACTAGAGTAAAAGAAAAGCTTTGGCATTTAGAAGACAGTTTATTTTTTAAGTGTAGGGAGTTTGTGACTTAACCCTTGCCTGGCATGGTCTTAGGTCCTATTTATTTGTTTAGAGACAGGGTCTCACTCTGTTACCTAGGCTGGAGTGCGGTAGCGATCACAGCTCACCAAAACCTTGAACTCCTGGGCTCAAGTAAATCCTTTTGCTTCAGCCACCCCACCCACCAGGTAGCTGGGGCCATCGATGTGCCCCACCAGGCCTGGCTAACTTTTGTATGTTTTGCAGAGACAGGGTCTTGCTTTGTTGCCCAGGCTTGATCCTGTTTATAATTTGATATCTTATTGCTACAAAGAGCCTTCTGTCAGTCTTATGATCTCTATCTAACATTAATGCTCATCAGTTATTGTGTCTAAACAGCAAAAGGAGGGGTATAACAAGGTGCATGCAGCCTCCTGTCCCATCATGGCTGAGAACTCAGTTTTTAAGGTTTCTCTGGGGTCCCCTTCGTCAAGAGGGAGTTTGTTCAGTTGATTGAGAGGATTAGTATTTTATTTTTAGTTCTCATATTGTATCATGGGAGAAATTATCAGACATATATGGATTTGTGAAACAATATGCTTATTCTTGAATTTGTTGAAGGACTTTAATGGGTGAAGGTCTTGTATTTTGGAAGCCATTTGATTCATAAATTATTTTTTCAGTGATTAGAGCATTTCAATTAAGTGTCATTTTTTTCAATGAACTTTAAATTAGAAATCATTCTTAAGAAAAGTAGAGAGTGTGCCTTCTTTCACATTTAGCTCATGTTTCTTTTACATACTCAGATTTTTAAAAAATTGTTACTCTATTTTAAGGAATTAAAAAGAGTCAAATGGAATTTAATTTTTCAGCCTGTACTAACTACTGTATCTGAGTATGCAAGGCAGTAGTAACAATCTGCATACCTCCTTTAGTTGTGTGCATTTGAAAGAAAATGAGTTGTTTCACAGGGTCTTGTGTTTGAGATTTACTTAAATCGACTTAAAATAGGAACATCAGTTGATTTGCAGTAGAAAGGAGTATTCATGACTTTATGCAATAGCTAAGATTTCAATTTAAAACCATTTTATTATATGTTAATATTTAATTAAATAAAACATAAGACTATTTTGTTTTTCTTTCCTCTTAGGAAGTGTTTTATGTTTTCAAAGGACTAATATGTTATTTATCTCTTGCTGCTTACCACCATCCCAGATTTTAGGGGCTGTATTAGTTTTGCTGCTGTAACAACTTATCACAAATTTAGTGGCTTAAAATAACATATTCATTATCTTACAGTTCTTTAGAGACAGGGTCTCACTCTGAAATCTGAAATGGATTTTACTTTGTTCAAATCAATGTGTCAGCGGGATTGTGTTTCTTCTGGAGGCTGTAGGGGAGAATCTCTTTCCTAACTTTGGGTTTCTAAAGGCCATCTGCATATCTTGGCTTGTCCCGTTCTTCCATCTTCAAAGCCACAAATCACATTACTCTGACCTCTGCTTCCATTGTCATATTTTCCCTGACTCTCATCTTCTTGCCTCTCTGTTTTCCATTGTAAGGACCTTTGTGATTATGTTGGGCCTGACCAGATAATCCAGAATTATCTCCATCTAAAGATTCTTAATCACATCAGTAGTCTTTTTTGCCCTGTGAGGCAACATATTCAGAGGTTTAGGGTATAGGACAAAAAATCTTTGAGGGACCATTATTTTGCCTACCATAGTGGCTTAAAACAATACTCTGTTTTCTCATGATTCTGTGGGTCAGCAATTTGTGTTGTGCTCAGCTGGGCTGTTCTTCTGCTTGTCTCTCCAGTGGTCATGCAGGAATCTTCAGTGATCTGGCAGATTATCTGGAGCTGGGTAGTCTAGGATGGCCTTATTCACATGTTTAGTGGTTGATACTGACCATCAGCTGGGCCATGTGTCTCTAATAGACTTAACCTGGGCATGTTCACTTAGTGGCAGAGAGACCCCAAACTGTAAAATCTCTTGATGCCTAAAAAGTCTCACAATATCACTTGTGCCATATTTTATTGGTCAAAGCAGATCACAAGGCCAGCCCAGATTCAAGGGTAAAGAAATAGATTCTGTCTTTTGATGAAAGTAGAAAGAATTTGTGGCCTTTAAAAATCTAATATAAGTAACTTTACACATTTTATTTCCCCTGTAATGTTCCTATAATAATTATGACATTGGGGTGCTCATTTAGTGAATCTTGACGTAATTGCTTAGGATTCACTTTTGAAATGTGTCTAACTGTCATCCTATGTGGCAATTGGTGATTTTAGAAGATACTGCAATTTTATGAACCTTTGATTAAAATTGCATTTTAACACTGATACATTTATTTGTGTAGAAACTGCTGGAGCGAACCCGTGCCAGGCGAGAGAATCTTCAGAGAAAAATGGCTGAGAGACCCACAGCAGCTCCAAGGTCTATGACGTATGCTAAGCGAGCCAGACAGCCACTTTCAGAAGCAAGTAACCAGCAGCCCCTCTCTGGTGGTGAAGGTAATAGACTTTGTGGAGAAAAATAACATTTGCTTTTTTTTTTCTTTTGAAGGAGACAAGCCCCAGACATTTCATTAGCACATAGAAGAACCAAGCTCTTTGGGAGACAAATGTAACAGCCTCTGGGGGAAATAACAGCCTTCTATTCTATTTCAGAGTTATTATATTAGGCCTAGAACCCATCGGGTTGGAATAGAGTTTCTTCTAACAAATATTTCAAATTAATTGATTGAACTTTATTTTCTCCAATCTGAAGTTATCCTTAAAACTTCAAGGGAAGAAAAATAAAGGAGTAGGGTAACATTTATGCTTACAGTAGTGTGTAGGTTTTTATCCCAGAGGTGGCAGAACAGCTGGCCACAGAGTGTGGATGGTGTCTCTGGTACCAGCAAGGCAATGGAAGGCACACTACCAGTGCTTGACATTTAATGAACCTTTTTCACCCTCTATTTGCTGAACCAACTCTAAAGTGTAGGTTGTTAAATCTCCAGAAGTGGTGGAATTAAACACAAGCAGACACACACAAACACAAACTTACCTGTAGTCTTACTCTTCCCTCAATCCTGGGATTCCCAGCCAGCATCAGCCAGCCTCCTTAGTCTTTTCCTGAAGTGTGGAATAGTCTAGAGATAATAATCTTCCTTAGTACGACTGTAAAATACTGTAATACCACTGTAAAATAAAATACAGAAAAAAAATTACAGAGGGAAAACCAATTTTTTTTTTTTTTTTTAAAGAGAAGAGTATATGGGGCTAGCTCAGTTATTTTGGAAGCTAGTCATAGAACAAGAATTAGTTTTCATACATTTATCCATTTTGAAGGGAGAGCGAAGGAAATACATTACATATTATATGGTATTCAGCCAGAAAAATAGGGGCCTGTCCCTAGTCCAGGATCTTCTGTTTTCCCTGTGAGATGGGTTTGTACTATTGAGTGCTATGTATTTGAAAACTAGTGTTTGGGTGCTTAGATAGAAGTTCAAAACTGTATTTTGATGTTGAGGTAGAAGTTCACATTTACTGTTTTAGATAATTGTAAACTAGAATAATTCTGTATTTCCAGATGGTATTGCATGTTAAAGCAGGAACACTTTCAAAAATTATTAGGTGTGTTCATAGTAAATAGATCCATAAATGAGTTACAAAACATTAGAAAGTTTCCAAAATAAATAAAGGAAAAGAAAAGAAAAAAGAACCATGTGTGGTGACTCACGCCTGTAATCCCAACACTCTGCCTTTGAGGGCAGAGTGCTTGAGCTCAGGAGTTGGAGACCAGCCTGGGCAACATGGCAAAACCCTGTCTACAAAAAATACAAAAATTAGCTGGGCATGGTGGCACATCTATAGTCCCAGCTACGCGGGAGGCTGAGGTGGGAGGATCACTTGAGCCCAGGAGGTCGAGGTTGCAGTGAGCTGAGATTGCACCACTTCACTCCACCCTGGGTGACAGAGTGAGGCCCTATCTCAAAAAAAGAGACAAAAAAGTAGAGTAGGGAAAAAATAGATTAGAAAGTTTCATGATGTATATTTACTTAGGTTGATGTCAACAAGGGCAATCATGATTTATCCCTGATACTACTTTGGTCACTGCCAGAACATTTGGTTAGGCAATTGTTGAAACTGACCTAATATGAAATGTACATTCTTTTAAAATATTAATTTTCCAGAAGATATATTGAAACTCAGTTGTAGTTAGAAATAATATGCCTTATGGTTATGATAATTTTTTTTTTTAATTTTGGGGCTTTTTCATTTATTTTATAGGTGTTCATAGAAGCTTGAAATATGAAATGTTAAATATCCATACTGGTGAATTTGTTTGGTATTGACCAGATAATTCAGTCACTTTTTCTGTCTCCTGTCGTAATCCTAAACCTCAAGCCAATTGACCGTCTAACCATGCTTATTAGTTATTTTCCATGAAAGAAAGTTTCAAAAACAGAAAACCTGGTTTCTACACTAAGTTAGCTGTATGACTTTAGGTGGGTAACTGAATTTCTCTAGGCTTGATATTTCTTATTTGAAGGTGAGGTGATTAGGCTATATAATCTTTAAAATCTGTTAGAATGCTTTCTTATTCTGTGTGTATGCACATTTTATTTACCATTGTCTTAACACTATATAAAGTGTTACGCATATATTTTGAAAATGTTATTTAAATATCTTTTATTTATTTTCATTTTTCCATAAATTATTGGGGTACAGGTGGTATCTGGTTACATGAGTAAGTTCTTTAGTGGTGATTTGTGAGATTTTGGTGCACCCATCACCTGAGCGGTATACACTGCACCATATTTGTAATCTTTTATCCCTTGCTCCCATCCCGCTCTTACCCCCAAATCCCCACAGTCCATTGCATCCTTCTTATGCCTTTGCATCCCCATAGCTTAGCTCTAAATATCTTTTCATTAAGGTTTTTATACCATAAATTATGTTTGCTTGAAAAGATCTTTCATATCAGATTTCTAAGTTGCTGAAAGAGAATGGGGTTTTACATATTTCTGGTTGTAACTAAAATCATTTAAAAGAATAGGGAGGGGTGATGTTTTATTAATTTGTTAAGTATCTACCCTCAAGTTTTTCATGCTGTGAGAAATTGCAAATTTTGAATGTCTTTTTTCTTCTTTTTTAATGTAGAGAAATCTTGTACGAAACCATCACCATCAAAAAAACGCTGTTCTGACAACACTGAAGTAGAAGTTTCTAACTTGGAAAATAAACAACCAGTTGAGTCATCATCTGCAAAATCTTGTTCTCCAAGTCCTGTGTCTCCTCAGGTGCAGCCACAAGCAGCAGATACCGTCAGTGATTCTGTGGCTGTCCCGGCATCACTGCTGGGCATGAGGAGAGGGCTGAACTCAAGATTGGAAGCAACTGCAGCCTCCTCAGTTAAAACACGTATGCAAAAACTTGCGGAGCAACGGCGCCTTTGGGATAATGATGATATGACAGGTATGAATTGTATAGGTGGTATGGCCCATACATCTGTTCCAATAAGATGCAGTTTGGTATGTTAAACATTTTATCAGTTAACTCATGAAAAGTAAATGCTTTTGTTTTATCTATATGTTGAGTATCCTTTGCTTGCAAATGGTTTGTCTACCAGTAGTATACGTTGGTTTTGTTTAGACTGAAGTAGATCACAATGAGGTTCTTGGACTAGTTCGTAGAAACCGGATCTTATGCATTACCTTAATATCTGCAACGAAAAGTAGCTGAGAACAAACTATACGTGTCATTAGCATTGCTGGCCCTCAGCTCCATGTTAAAGAAATCCTATTTCATGGATTCAATAATTAAATAAACTTGAGGGACTAAGGTATGCAATGCTGTTCGGTAGGGGAGAAATAAAATGTCAAAAAACATAAACTGAGCACCTATTATGCACAGTGCTGGAAACGAATGGAATGACTTGATCCTTGCCTTTCATGAGCCTATCATCAGAAGGGGTACCTGAAAAGTAAAGCAACAATTATGCAACAGAGTTATTTACGCTATGATCAATTTCACTTATCGCTTGCCTTGTTACCAAAAAAAAAAGCCTTGAAATGACTTATAAAAATATCTGTATTACGAAACAAGAAAAGTAAAGAAGTCAAGGTGAAGAGAAAATACGGGAAGGAAAAACAAAGAAGGGAAAAGTAAAGTCATTTTATTAAATGCAGACTGTAAAGTCTTCCTTCTGCTAGTGGCCCATGTGAAGACATGAAACACTTACCAGTTACATGACTAACAAGCTAAAAGCAGAACCATCTTTGGCACTAAGACTTGAGATTTGGCACTAAGACCTGAGAGAACTTTCTTTCATGTGTCCTTAAATATGACTTTGTGGGAGCCAATAAACCTATAAGGTTTCTCAAGGTAGGCAGATGTCCTGGCTCCAAGCTCAGTAGAAGCATTTCTTTCTTCTTTTCTTTTCTTTTTTTTTTTTTTTTTTTTTT
>NW_012116289.1:3190652-3204695 GCF_000951035.1 Colobus angolensis palliatus | reverse complement strand
GTCCCAAGTAGCTGGGACTAAAGGCGCAACACCAAGCCCAGATAAGTTTTGCATTTTTTGTAGAGACGGGATTTTGCCATATTGCTAAGGCTGGTCTCGAAGTCCTGAGTTCAAGCACTCCACCCTCCTTGGCCTCCCAAAGTGGTGGGATTACAGGTGTGAGCCCGCCACTCCTTGCCAGGATGTATGTTTGTTTGTTTATGAGAGGGAGTCTTGCTCTGTCACCGAGGCTGGAGTGTAGTGGCACAATCTTGGCTCATTGCAACCTCCACCTCCTGGGTTCAAGCGATTCCCCTGCCTCAGCCTCCCGAATAGCTGAGATTACAGACACCTGTCCCCGCATGTGGCTAATTTTGTGTTTTAGTAGAGACGGGGTTTCACCATGTCAATTAGGCTGGTCTCGAACTCCTGGCCTCAAATGATCTGCCTGCCTCGGCCTCCCAAAGTGCTGGGATTACAGGCTTGGGCCCTTCGCGCCTTGCCGGTATGTTTATTTCTAAGGTAAGAGAAACTTGAGAATCCAGTAGTGTCCCCGCTTATCTGCTGGGTATATGTTCCACGACCACCAGTGGATGTCTGAAACCTCAGACAGTATGGAACCCGATTGCCATCATTCACACCATCTTTCTGTGCATCTTCCACCTGGAAATGTAATGCCTTTTCCATCTTAACTAAGCACTTACACACACTGTGGCCATAACTTTCGTAGTTTGAGGTACGACAGCAAAACTCCATGAATTTCTTTTATCGTCCTCACAATTTCATGGATAGAAGATTCATTTTTACCGTAGATCTTAGCAACCTCAGCATATTTTCTTTCCTTATTAAGTCGAGAACTGTCACCTTTTGACTTCAAGAAAGCACTTTATGGCTTCTCTTAGGCGTATCCGAATTGTCAGCATCACTGCTACTGCTCTTGTGCTTTGGGGACATCATTAGAGCAGATAAAGGCTACTTGAACACAAGCACTGCATACTCCAGTAGTCGATCTGATAACCAAGACGGCTACAAAGTGATTATGGGGCGGGTGGCTTCTACAGTGTGGATATGCTACTCAGAACAGTGTGCAGTTTAAAACTTATGAATTGTTTATTTCTGGAATTTTCCATTAAATATTTTTAGACAACAGTGGACTGCTGGTAAGGAAACTGGGAAAGTGAAACTAAAGATAAGGGTTGGGCTACTGTATGGTCATATACCACATATTGATGTTTTGGTCAGTGGTGGACTGCATATACAATGGTAGTCTCATAAGATTATAATGTACTTTTAATGTGCTTTTTCTATATTTAGATGTTTGCTTACCATTGTGTTACAGTTGCCTGCAGTATTCAGTAGAGTAACATGCTGTACAGGTTTTTAGCCTAGGAGCAATAGGTTTTACCACATATCCTAACTATATAGTAGACGACACCATTTTTGTGGAAGTGCTTTCTGTGATGTGCACATAACAAAATCACCTCATGATGCATTTCTCAGAATGTATCCCCATTGTTAAACAACTCATTACTGTGTTTATGTGCAGAGAAGAGTTTGTAGAGAAGGAAGGGGCTTATTTCGAGCAAGGTCCCTGAGAAGGTTTTGGAGGGGCAGAACTGAAAATTCAGCAGTAGAAGCTTTGGACAGGAGGAATTCCTCTTTCCTTGATTGAATTTGTGGAGTAGGAAGTGCTGTGAACCTTGGATTCCCTATATACATGCCCTAGGGAAGGCCTAGATTCTTCGTCAGTTAAATATCACTATTTGGGATTTCTCTCCAAATGAAGTAACTGTCCAGGAAAACATTTGGTTGTTTTTGATTTGATCTAACCCTGTGCTACCCAGTACAGGAGACACTAGCCATATGTGGATGTTTAAGTTAATTAAAATGAAATGAAATGTAGTTTATCAGCTGCTCTAGCCACATTTCAAGTGCTCATTATTCACAAGTGGCTAATGGTTACTGTATTGGACAAACATTCTGTTGTACAGCAATGGTCTAATCCATTTTTAAAACAAGTTTCTGTGAGATACATACTTTTAAATTGTGCAATGTTATATATAACACCATGAATTCATTCTAAAAATATAGCCTATCTTATTCATGATCCATCGAAAAATGGAAAAAATAGGTATAATAGGTTTTTTTTTAAAATTTTGGATTTAATATCATTTGATTTAAAAAGATGTTGTCAAATTTAAATAACTTGATAGTTTCATGCATGCTAGAACTTTTCACTGGTTCTTAAACCTATTAATCTCATTTAAAAATTCTGCATAGAGTGATCCTGGTTTTTTACATACGTATTACTCTTAAACATGGTTTTTAACTCTTTTCTGAAAACATTTTCAGATGATATTCCTGAAAGCTCACTCTTCTCACCAATGCCATCAGAGGAAAAGGCTGCTTCCCCTCCCAAACCACCACTTTCAAATGCCTCAGCAGCTCCAGTTGGGAGAAGGGGCCGTCTGGCCAACCTTGCTGCAACTATTTGCTCCTGGGAAGATGATGTAAATCACTCATTTGCAAAACAAAACAGTGTACAAGAACAGCCTGGTACCACTTGTTTATCCAAATTTTCCTCTGCAAGTGGAGCATCTGCTAGGATCAATAGCAGCAGTGTTAAGCAGGAAACTACATGCTGTTCCCAAAGGGATGGCGATGCCTCTTTGAATAAAGCCCCATCCTCAAGTGCTGATGATACATCTTTGGTTAATGCCTCAATTTCCAGCTCTGTGGTAAGTCGATACCATTTTGGTCTTTGGAAGCCTTTTCTTTTTTTGTTATGAGTGGTATAATACATCTGTGTGTATGTGCAGGTGGATGGCTGGATATGTGTTTTATAATAGGTGCATAGTGAGTTTATATGTATTTGTAAGATAGCAGTTTCTTAGAAAGTGAAAATCGTTAAGTTGGGTGCCCTATCCCAAGATCAATTAGCAGTTGACAGCTGAAGTTATACTAATTTGATGCAAATCTAGTCTATAATGGAATGATAGAGCCTCTTCTTAGTCATTAAGGAGAGCACTGAAAATTAAGTCCTCTGTTATAATGCTTTAAATATATATGAGAAATTTATATAAATTTATCAAATATTTCTGAAAAGATATATAACAAATTAGTAGCTATAGTTGCCTCTGGGAAGGCAAATGCCAAACAGAGTATGATACTTTCACCGTATATCCTTTTGAAATGTTTGAAACTTTTACTTTGTGCGTGTATTACCTCAACAGTTTTCAAAAAACAATCTTAAATGAAAAGGAAAAATAATTTTGTGTTTCTGACCATTGTCTTTTAGTGCAGAGCTAGGCTTTAGAATTAGACCTGCATTGAATCCTAGCTCTACCACATAATTAGAAGTGTGACTTTGGACAAGGTGCTTAATATTGCAAGGTTTTATTTTTCTGTATGTAAAATAGGAAAAAAAGTTATTTGGAGGGTTAATAAGAGTCATAAAACACTTAGCACAGTACCTGGCTATGTATTAGTACTTAATTTATTAACCATCAAGTACATGATACTATTTTGTTAAATTTTTATTTACTTAATTAAAATGTAATTTGGTCTAATATAGTTAAAAATTTGATAAAGGTACTAGTGCAATAATATGAATAAAACTTTTTTTTAAAAAGTGATCGTACCGCTAATACTTAATTACCCATGAATACATTATGCAGACTAACCCACATATTATAATTTAAATAATAGCATTTTTTAAGTTGGGTATTTTTCCCCGATCTTTCACATTTGTTTGATCTATTAGAGAGCAAAATCATTTCATTTTCATAAATCTTACATAAAGGCTATCAAGTAAATAGGACTTGAATTGTTTTGTTATAGGATGACTTTTAGATATTGTGAATGTTGTTTACCCTAAGCGTTTTCATATTTCAGAAAGCTACTTCTTCTCCAGTGAAATCTACTACATCAATCACTGATGCTAAAAGTTGTGAGGGACAAAATCCTGAACTACTTCCAAAAACTCCGATTAGTCCTCTGAAAACGGGGGTATCGAAACCAATTGTGAAGTCAACTTTATCCCAGACAGTTCCGTCCAAAGGAGAACTAAATAGAGAAATTTGTCTGCAATCTCAATCTAAAGACAAATCTACAACACCAGGTTACGTATTTATAAAAAATTTAAAATGATTGCTGACTATATTCAGGATATCTATTCTCAACATTTTAAATATCCAGTTGTGAATGGTACAGCAATGGTTTGCCAGTGCCAATTCCTGAATGTTCCAAATAAGACCTCAGCTTTAGTTGATTCAATGAATATTTATTAATGTAGACTAGCCTATTTACTGGTCAAAGGACTTAATATGTTACATTTTAACAGTTTAAACATGCTTTTTCCAGGATGATCGTGCTAGATTTTTTTTTCTATGTTTTTTGGTTCAGACAAAGCATATTTAATGAGAAATCACATTTTAGGGGCATAATGGAGAAACATTCTTGTAGCCAAGTGTGCAGAGCAGTGCTTCTCAATCTTGAGTATGAAGGCACCTCTAATAGCAGAGAGAAGTGAATGTGCATATGAGTGACTCCACCTCTAATTTTATTTATTTATTAAATTGATAAATGATAGAAATATTTGAAAAAATTGCTGTTTATTGGTAAATAATATATATATTTTGGAAGTACATTTGATAATTTAATATATTCATGTAATTTATAAATATCAAATCAGTGTAACGAGGATATCCATCACCTTAAATACTTGTCTTTATGCTAGAAACATTTGAATTCTTCTCTTGTAGCTATTTTGAAGTATACAATAGATTATTGTAAACTATAGTCACCCTACTGATCTATCAAACACTGGGTCTTTTTTGTTCTGCCAAACTGTATATTTGTACTCATTAATCAACCTCTCTTCATCCCCCCAATTATATCTATCTGTGTGTATATTGTGTGTGAGCATTTACATATAAAATTTCAAAATTTCTTACCATAGTTAACTGACACTCCAGGAAATGCCATATTTATCTTGTGGTGATTTATACCTTCTGGCACACTTCCACATGCTGTTAATTGAGAAACACAGGACTAAAATCTATGGTAATCGAGTTTATTCTGAACTATGTTCATTTTCATTGGAAAGACTTTTAATTCTAAGGTTTAACTTTCTGAAAATACAACCTCTGCAGAAATTAATAGTTCATCATAAAGGGGCAGTAAATAGAAATGAGAGTGGGGAAACGGTTATGGGGTAGGTAAAAATCAGCAATTTCCAGTTGAGCCAGAATGAGAATTGGAAACAATAGCAAGATCCCCAGATGGAATAGGACTAGTTAGTCCCAATTTTCTAAAGACTCAAGGCTTAGATAAGAAACATTTGTTTTAATTGTTCGTGACTACTGGATATACCCAGAATCACATTTCCAGGGTTTCAGAGATATTTATTTTAGATACTTCACTGCATTCTTAATGGACTCTAGTTTGGAATATGGCCTGAAGTAGTAATAAGTGACAGGTGAAGTCCTCAAATTATGGCCATGGCTCAAATTCTACTCTTTGCTTGTTTTTGCAAATAAAGTTTTATTAGAGCACAGCCACACCCATTTACTTACATATGGTCTGTGGTTGCTTTCATTTTGTAATGCAGAGCAGAATAGTTGTGACAGAGGCCATACGGCCCACAAAGCTCAAAATATTTAGTGCCTGGCCCTTTACAGGAAAATATATGCTAATCTCTGATATAGATAAGCCTATTTTTATATAATACAACCTTAGAATCCTCTTGATGGGATTGACATATGTCCCATTTGCCCTACTTTAAATTTACTTCATACTATTTCAAATGAGTGCTGTGGAGTTTTTTGTTTTGTTTTGTTTTGCTGTTTTTGTTTTTGAGACAGGGTCTCACTTTGTCACCCAGGATGGAGTGCAGTGAGTGGCATGGTCTCAGCTCTCTGGAGCCTCAACCTCCCAGATTCAAGCAATCCTCCTGCCTCAGCCCACCAAGTAGCTGGGACTACAGGCATGCCACTACACCTGGTTAATTTTTGTATTTTTTATAGAGAGAGGGTTCCTCCATGTTGCTCGGGCTGGTCTCGAATTCCTAAGCTCAAGAGATCCACCTGCCTCGGTCTCCCAGAGTACTAGAATTACAGGTGTGAGCCACTGTGCCCAACTGAACACTATTTTAAGATACTATAAAATCAAGGTGTCCTTTTGATGAAATGAATAATCCCTAGTTTTCCTTCTGAAGGAGAAAAAGGAAAAATTCCCTTATTTGCATGTTAGGCTTCCTAAAAGCAAGATAAAATAAATTGACTATAGAAATGTAAGTTGTTGGAAGTTACCATGGCCAGCACACTTGGTGATGAAGGTAGATTTATTAATATACATACAGTCAATTTCTAATTATTTAAATTCTGGTTGTTCAGTTTGGGAGTTTTCTAAGCCCTACTGCTCTCTCCTCATTCTACCTTTTTAAAATTATTATTATTTTTTAAATAACTAAATTCTATGAGTAGGTTTTAGGGCATGTACTTAAATAGAATAGTAAAGTAAACATTTTAAAATTTTGAAGTATTTTTATAGTTTACTTTGTGAATGAATATTCCTGATAGAATCAAAGCAGTTCGAAGCTGTAATGTAGTTTAGAACTTTTTCCATAGAAATCATAATAATTTTTTATTTTGAATAGCCTCCAAAAATGTGTGTGTTTTCTGTAGGAGGAGCAGGAATTAAGCCTTTCCTGGAACGCTTTGGAGAGCGTTGTCAAGAACACGGCAAAGAAAGTCCAGCTCGTAGCGTACCGCATAGAACCCCCATTATTACTCCAAATACAAAGGCCATCCAAGAAAGATTATTCAAGCAAGACACATCTTCATCTACTACCCATTTAGCACAACAGCTCAAGCAGGTATGATGTACTGTATTTAACATTATTCATCACATGATCTCTGCATAGAACCTAGAAATCAAAATGAGTTCTGATGCCAGTCTTTTTGACCGAGATAAGTAGCATCTTGATTCTCTGTTTCACTAATTTCAGATAAGAGCGGGCACATTCAGGGTGGTATGGCCGTAGACAGTATCACTCATTTCAAATTAGAAATATTGTCGTGAATTCCATGTGTATTGTGAACTTTTTAAACTGCAAACTGTTTAAATCTTTTAAACAGTTTAAAACTGAAAACAAGGAAAATTTTAGTAGTGTTTGGATGTTAAACATGCTACTGGCTCTTGTGTAAAATACAGCTTTTGATGGGTTTAGGAACGTCAAAAAGAACTAGCATGTCTTCGTGGCCGTTTTGACAAGGGCAATATATGGAGTGCAGAAAAAGGCGGAAACTCAAAAAGCAAACAACTGGAAACCAAACAGGTAATGTAAACAAGAAATATAAAAGCAGACTTGGTCCCCAAATAGTGTTGGGATCTAATTTGTAGTTCTGTATTGGCAAATAATTCTTTACACACTTTTCTGTTCCAATTAACTCTGTCACTTTTCGCCTATAAATCCCTTAAATGTGCATAGCAACTCTGCTTTTCTTGTGATATTTTTCCATTTCAGTGGAACTCTTCACCATATTCATTGATGACCTTAAAATCAAATTTTATGAAAATTATTTTCATCATTCATTTGATTTCAGAGTCTACTTAATTTTCCACTTAGATGCTGGTTCTGAAATATTTCTGAGAATCTACTTTTCTCATTGATGACTGTTTACTTTTCTCTACACACCATGTCTTTAGACTATCTGGGATCCTTTCAGTCACTGCATACCTCCCAGATTGCTCTTTCTTCTGGTCAAAGTTCGTTAAACAGCCTTCAACAAAATCTCTACAACGTAAGCTGTGTTCTGTTTCATTTACGTGTCTTCAAAGTACTGTGTTAGGATATGTTTTTAAGCTAATAGAATTGTATTTACAGTGGGGACTAATAGAAAGTAAAACAACAGTAAATTTAACCAGTATTCTTTGAGAAAGATCTACTTGATTGATTTTTCTTTATCAGTTCACTTGCTTAACAAATCACATTTCCCAGAGTTCTTTCTGATCTCAACTTTTTTTTCTCAGTTGCTCTGGAATATCTCTTCCCTGTCCACATACCTAGATTCCGATAAGCACTGAAATGCTGATGATGTTCAGCTCCATTGTGCTGATCTCTCTCCTGAGCTCTAGGTGTGGTTGGCTAGCAGAGCCTGCTATGCTTTGCTGTAGTATCTTCCCCTTGTAGTCTCTGTCTTCTCTTGTTGATTTACTCTATACCTCATCATCTAAAACAATCTGGAAGTTCTTCCTTGGATTCTTCCTCTTGTTTACTGTGTCTTCCCATCTTCTTGCCCCAGCACACATATGCATAAACACACACGTGCAGCAATTAGTTTTCTAAATCTCTCACCAACCTGCCTCATCTTCCATATTTTCCTCTGCTATTACCAAAGTTACTGCCGTAGCTTTGTACTGAACACCCTGCTTCTAGTCTCACTACTCTCCAATCTGCCTTACGAGTTGCTGCCAGAGAAATATGTGTGTGTGTGTGTGTGTGTGTGTGTATATATATATATATATATATTTTTTTTTTTTTTTTTTTTTTTGAAATGGAGTTTCACTCTTGTTGCCCAGACTGGAGTACAGGGGCGTGATCTTGGCCACCGCAACCTCCGCCTCCTGGGTTCAAGTGATTCTTCTGCCTCAGCCTCCTGAGTAGCTGGGATTACAGGTGTGTGCCACCATGCTGGCTAATTTTGTATTTTTAGTAGAGACGGAGTTTCTCCATGTTGGTCAGGCTGGTCTTGAACTCCTAACCTCAGGTGATCCGCCCATCCCAGCCTTCCAAAGTGCTGGGATTACAGGCATGAGCCATTGCGCCCGGCAGAGAAATATTTTTAAAAGTCGCATATTCATGTATTCACTTGCTTAAAATCTTGGAGTGCTCCTCATAGTCGTCATCAGAAAAATTCACAAACTGCTTGGCTTGGCATGTAGAATGATTCCTCGCCTGGCTCCTCCCCACTGCTCCTCCACAGGTATGTGTCAGTCCTGCCATGCAGGCTATTTGCAGTTTCTCAAATATACCCTTGTTTTTTGTTTTTTGTTTTTTTTTGAGATGGAGTCTCGCTCTGTCGCCCAGGCTGGTGTGCAGTGGTGTGATCTCGGCTCACGGCAAGCTCCACTTCCCAGGTTCACGCCATTCTCCTGCCTCAGCCTCCCAAGTAGCTGGGACTACAGGCTCCTGCCACCACACCCGGCTAATTTTTTGTATTTTTAGTAGAGATGGAGTTTCACCATGTTAGCCAGGATGGTCTCGATCTCCTGACCTCATGATCCGCCCGCCTCAGCCTCCCAAAGTGCTGGGATTACAGGCATGAGCCATCGCGCCTGGCCAAATAGACCATGTTTTCACATCTCTCTGCCTTTGACTTCTGTTATCTGTCAGGAATATCTCCCTGGTGAGCTCATACTTCATTAAGAATAGGTCAAATGTTAATCCCCTCTGGGAATTCTTCCTTGGCCCTTTTCTCAAAGGGTCCCACTTTTTTTACCCACGTCATCCTGTGTATACCTCAACTAGAATATTTATCTTCCCGTGAATGTTTAAGTTTGCATTCCACCACTGCCTATGGGAGTCTTCTCTACCTGTGTTCTTAGTGCTTGACTCAGAGTAGGGGCTCAACAAACTTGTATTTGAAGGAAGGAATAAATATGCTTGCTGATCCTTCCCATCAGCATATAGCAAGCTATTATCTGCCATCTGAAAACAAAAACAACTCTCGTGACCCTGTTCCCCTCCTTTTCTTTGCCTCCTTTTCATGCAGACTCTTCTACAAGTTATTCCTACTTGTTGCTTTCAGGTTTCCTCCTTCTCTCTAGAACTCTCTGCTTAAGCTTTGCCATCACTCCTTCCACAGAGTCAGTATCCTTATCACATTTGTCAGTGATCTTCACCTACTAATCAATTTTCAGTTGATTAGTAGCATTTGACGTTGTTGATCACTCTTCTATTGGGAGCGCCTTCTTCACCTGGTTACCAGCATATCATATTCTCATGGCTTTCCGCCTGTGTCTCTAGAAAGTATAGAGCAGGGTTCTTAAACTATTTTGTACTAAATAATTCCCAATAAACCTGTGAAATTCTCCCAGAAAGTTACACATATAAGAGCTAGGAGGAAAATGCAGTTGAAGGCAGTGTTTTTAAAGTCAAGGGGCTGGGTGCCGTGGCTCATGCCTGTAATCCCAGCACTTTGGGAGGCTGAGGCAGGTGGATCACTTGAAGTCAGGAGTTTGAGACCAGCCCGGCCAACATGGTGAAAACCTGTCTCTACTAAAAATACAAAAAAAATTAGCCAGGCATGGTGGCGGGTGCCTATAATCCCAGCTACTCAGGAGACTGAGACGAGAGAATCCCTTGAACACAGGAGACGGAGGTTTGAAGGAGCCGAGATTGCACCACTGCACTCCAGCCCAGGCGATAGTGTGAGACTCTGTCTCAAAAAAAAGAGAAATAAAGTCAAGGAAAGAAAGAAAACTTTTGAGAAGGAAGGAGTGGTTGGTATCGTCATGTTTCAAATGTGGGTTAAGCCAAATCCACTAGGTTTTGAAGTAAGAAGTTTGCTGTAACATGGCAAAGAGCAGTGTTAGTGAAGAGGTGAAGGTGGCATGCAGGTGGTGCTGGGTGGAGGAGGGAATGGGCATGAGGAGCAGGGCCAATGAGTGCAGGCATTTCTTAGAAGTTTGGTCCTAATGGAGGGGAGAAAGGAGGTAGTGGCTAGAAGAGATGAAGGAAAGTATGGTTTGTATGTGTTTTGTTCTTTCTAAGACCTAGGTCAATTTGTGTGATGGGATAAGGGGTGATAATTAATGGGATGAGGTGAGAATGGATGAACTCAGCACAGTGAAGGGAACAGAACTGATGAGGACAATCTCCTGTGTGATGAAAAGGAAAGGAAAGTAGCATGTAGGTGTGCTGGTAGTCTCAGAGCTATGAGAGCAAAAACTGATGGACTTTCTGCTGAAACCTCCTGTTTCATTCATCCTTAGGTAAGGGAAGGTGACAGGGAAATACTGGGGAGGAAAGAAGAGAGAGCTGACTCAGATATAGGAAGAATAGGGGGTAGTGTTGAGACTTAGTTGAGATATGAGACCATACATTTTGTAGTGGAACCATTTGATAATTTACTATGCTTTCAGTGTTTTTTTTTAAATTTTTGTGTATTTTTTTAATCCACTCATCTTCACGCTAATTACATTGCTTTTACACATCCAAAGCTGCTTCTAACTTGAGAGACAATAAAGTCTAGAACTAGACCTGGAACAAGAGTACCTGGGTTTACATACTGGCTCTGCCAGTCACTAACTGTGTGCAAGATACTTAACTTTTTTGTGTCTTAGCTCTCTCATCTGTAAAATGGAGATACTAGTACCTAACGTAGAGGGTTATTGGGAAGATTAAGTGAGGCAATAGATATAAGGTGCTTAGAAAGGTGGCTGGCACGTATTGAGCTCTGTGTAAGTATTAGCTGCCTTTATCTTTACTCTTATTTGGTGATTTCTACTATGACTTTATTCATACAGTCTTTTATTTCTTTGATGAAATAATCTGTACAACAATATAAAGTCTTTAAATACGCAAAACAGAATAGTGAATGTTCCTCTTAAATAACCTTGCTAATGAATAAAAAGACTCAGATGAGGGAATGTTTTCTTCTCTTCTTTCGTTACCTTCTGATCTGTTTTTGTCCTTGTTTTCTCTTGCTCTTGCCCTCTGGGTAACTGATAGTTAAATGGAATCCTGATGTGTAGGAGCTGTCGCAGATGTTATAGGTGTGGGTTTAGATAAAGGGTGACATAGGGGTGGGTGTTTTTCCCTTTGTATGGCTTTCACTTTGTTTTTTTGTTGTTATTTTATTTTATTTTACCAAATACCCAGACTTCATGGAGAGGCTTTCACTTTTATTGGCTTATCTAAAACTGAGCCCTGATGTGAATTTTTGTTCTTTCTTGCCACCTCGTCTCCAAAAGAGATTTTACATACTGAGAATTACCAAGAATGTGAACTAGCACTGAGGGCTTGTTGTGTTCTAAACAAGACTGGGCCTATTCACACACACTGTTTCTTTTGTTCTAAGGAAACTTATACAGAATAATATTTAATAATAATCTTGTTTCATTTAATAACATAGAAATAAAATCTATAGTTTTGAGAAATGAAATTTACTTTCTCATTTGCTTTTTGCAGGAAACTCACTGTCAGAGCACTCCCCTCAAAAAACACCAAGGTGTTTCAAAAACTCAGTCACTTCCAGTAACAGAAGAGGTGACAGAAAACCAGACACCAGCCAAAAATTCCAGTACAGAACCTATAGGTCAGTGTTTCTAGATTGTTCATGGTTAGTATGTAGAAACTCAAATGATTTTTGTGTGTTGATTTTGTATTCTGTAACTTTGCTAGATTTGTTCAGCGGTTTTTTGGGGAATCTTTAGGGTTTTCTTTCTTTTTTTGTTTTTCTTTGAGATGGAGTCTTGCCCTGTCACCCACACTAGAGTGCAATGGTGCAATCTCAGCTCACTGCAAACCCCGCCTCCTGGGTTCAAACGATTCTCCTGCCTCAGCCTCCCAAGTAGCTGGGATTACAGGTGCCCGCCACCACACCTAGCTAATTTTTGTATTTTTAGTACAGATGGGGTTTCACCATGTCGGCCAGGCTGGTCTGAAACTCCTGACCTCGTGATCCGCTTGCCTCGGCCTCCCAAAGTACTGGGATTATAGGGGTGAGCCACTGCGCTCAGCCCAGGGTTTTCAACATATATGATCATGTGATCTGTGAATAGAGATAATTTTACTTCTTCCTTTCTAATTCAGGTGCCTTTTATTTTCTTGCATAATTGCTCTGGCTGGGACTTTCAATGCTGTGTTGAATAGAAGTCATTAAAACAGGCATCTTTGTCTTGTTCCTCATCTTAGAGGAAAAGCTTTTAATCCTTCGCTGTTGAGTATAATGTTAGCTGAGGGCTTTTCATATATGGCCTTTGTTATGTTGTGTACCTTCCTTCTATTCCTAGTTTTTGAGTAATTTTACTGACACTTTGTTTTTAAAGTAAAAAACAAATTGCAGAGTAGTATGTATGGTATGATAACAGAACGAAACAAAATGAAATATGCATACCTGGGGGGAAACTGGAAAAACAAACAATAACCTGGTAATATTGCTGTCCCATTTCTCTCTTGATGGGGGAAAAGTTAACCCATTTATGCCTAGTGTTCTGTTATTGGAACGCTAAGCTTGTGGGAGTTACTTATATCCTACTGCTCAAGGTTGTCACCGAGGTCTGATTTTTCACAAAAACAATTTGCAACCTCCGGCATAAATGGGTTAAGAGAGGACAGGTGTTCAGGGAAGGGTGTTTCTATACATTTCTGGGTTTGAATATTTTAAAACAAATGCATAGTTTTATAATCAGAAAAAAAGACACACAAGATTCCTTAACTAGAAAATTATAGGTTCTTATATATATATTAATATGGTCTTTCTTAAACATTTTTAGGTTTCACTGAATGCAAAATGACGAAATCTAGCCCTTTGAAAATAACATTGTTTTTAGAAGAGGACAAATCCTTAAAAGTAACATCAGACCCAAAGGTTGAGCAGAAAATTGGTTGGTTTTTATTTTTTATTTATTCTTAACTTTGCACATACTATAGGAAATAATATATTGATAGAAGCACATATTCAAATTGAGAGTGTCTCTGTTTTTTTAATTAAATCAGAATATACTGTAGCTTCTACCAAGATGTGGTACTGTTAACAGTTACTGCTAGCTCACAGGCATCTGTGAAAGTGTGGTTAAGACCCTCACTGACTTTCACAGAGATAGGAAAGGTGCTGCACTCCCACAGTCTGTACCGGTAGAGGGGTGTTTCAGGGAAAAACTCTCTGGGACCGTGTTTTCCTCTGTTTTCACACCACCACAACAATCATCAACACAGAAGACTTTTGTGACCAGTTCAATTCAACTCAATTCTGACACTAGCTACATGGAGGTAGTGTCAGATTCCACAGGTTGGGGACTCAGTCCCCAAGACTGCCTCCTCTCCTTCAGATACTA
>NW_012116289.1:3181034-3186957 GCF_000951035.1 Colobus angolensis palliatus | reverse complement strand
ATCTCCTGACCTCATGATCTGCCCGTCTTGGCCCCCCAAAGTGCTGGGATTACAAGCTTGAGCCACCACAGTTGGCCTAAATATAGATTTTTTTTCTTTAAAAACATAGCCCAGGTTGAAGTGCAGTGGTGTGATCTTGGCTCACTGAAACTTCTGCCTCCCGGGTTCAAGTGATTCTCGTGCCTCAGCCTCCTGAGTAGCTAGGATTACTGGTGCCTGCCACCAAGCCTGGCTAATTTTTGTATTTGTAATTTTTGTATTTTTAGGAGAGACAGGGCTTCACCATGTTGGCCCAGCTGGTCTTAAACTCCTGACCTCAGGTGATCTACCTGCCTTGGCCTCCCAAAATGCTGCGATTACAGGCATGAGCCAATGTGCCTGACCCTAAATATAATTTGAATGTATTTTGAATGGATGGGATTAACAGCAGATGAAATATCACAGAAGAAAAGATCAGTAAACGTCAAGATATATGAAGACATTATCAGCAGAAAGTTTCTGAAAGGAAGAACATGGAAAGAAATAACCAAAAACATAAGAGAGCCACGGTCATCCCCAGGATAATATCAAGTGCTCTGACATACTTGTAGTTGAAGTCCAGAAAGAGAGGAGAAACCGGAAAACAGGAAATTTTTTGAAGAAATAATGACCAAAAGTTTTCCAACTTTGATGAAAACTAGAAACTCAAAGATCCCAGAATCTCAATACCAACTGTAAAGATAGTAAATGACAGCAAGATTCATTATAATCAAATTGCTGAAAATCAGAGATGATGAGAAAATCTTAAAAGAAGCCAGAGGGAAAAAGAGACATTGCATATAGAGGGACAAAGATAACAATGATCATGGACTTATTGTCAGAGACAACGTAAGCCAGAAGATAATAGAATACAATTTTTTAAGTTGTGGAGAAAAAAATTACTCTCAACGTAGATCTCTAAACCAAGTGAAAATATCTTTAAAATGGTGGTGAAATAAAGACTTTTTCAAACGCACAAAGAATGAGAGACTTCGCCATCAGTTGACCTACACTATAAGAATGTTAAAGAGGCTAGACCTGGTGGCTCACTCCTGTAATCCCAGCACTTTCAGAGGCCAAGGCGGGTGGATCACTTGAGGTCAGGAGTTCTAGACCAGCCTGTCCAACATGGTGAAACCCCATCTCTACTAAAATGCAAAAATTAGCCGGGCATGGTGGCAGGCGCCTGTAATACCAACTACTAGGGAGGCTGAGGCAGGAGAATTGCTTGAACCTGGGAGGCGGAGGTTGCAGTGGGCCAATATCATGTTACTGCATTCCAGCCTGGGGGACAGAGTGAGACTCTGTCTCAAAAACAAAAAACAAAAAAACAAAGTTAAAGAAAGTTTTTTCAGGCAGAAGGAACATGATACCAGATGGAAACTTGGAGCTACACAAAGGAATAAATAGAACAAGAAATGGAAAATATGTGAGTAAATGTAAAATATATTTTTCTCATTTAAAATTTTGTTTAAAAGATCATCGACTACCTAAAGAAAAAAGAATAACCACGTATTATGGGGTATATAACATATGTAGAAATAAAACATGATAACAATACCACGAAGCATGGGGGCAAAAAGAAAATACGCTAGTTTAAGCATCTAACTTTTACATGATGTGATATAAGGTTATTTGGAGGAAAACTGATAAACTAAAGATGCGTATGTAAACCTTAGAACAGGGGTTGGCAAACTTTTCCTGTAAAGGGCCAGATAGCAAATATGTCAGGTGTTGAAGGGCATATAATCTCTTTTGCAACTAATTAACTCTGCTGTTTGATCAAGAAAGCAGCTGTAGACAATATTCAAATGAGTGAGCGTGGTTGTATTCCAATAAAACTTTATTTGTGGACTCTGAAATTTGAATTTTATGCCATTTTCATATATCCCCAAAATATTACTCTTTTGAATCATTTCAACTTAAAAAAATTTTTTTTTGAGACAGAGCCTTGCTCTGTTGCCCAGGCTGGAGTGCAGTGCCACAATCTCAGCTCACGGCAAACTCCGCGTCCCAGCTTCAAGTGATTTTCATGCTTTAGCCTCCCAAGTAGCTGGGACAAAGGTGTGCACCCCCATACCTGGCTAATTTTTGTATTTTTAGTAGAGACAGGGTTTCACCATATTGGCCAGGCTGGTCTCGAACTCCTGACCTCGTGATCCACCTGCCTTGTCCTCCCAAAGTGCTGGGATTACAGGCATGAGCCACCACACCTGGCCCAGGCCTCTTAAACTTCTAACCGACCGGCTTCAAGCTGAGGTTTCTGTGACCCCCCCCTTTAGCTTTGATTAATTGGCTCACAGAACTCTGGGAAATACTATGTTTACTGCTTTATTATAAAGGATATGGGTGAGGTATAGGGAAACAGGCAGGGAGCTTCCATTGCCTTCCCTGGGTACCACCCTCCAGGAACCTCCACTTGTTCGGTTATCCAGAAGCTCCCTAAACCCAGTTCTCTTTGTTTTCACTGGAAGCTTCATAAAGTCAGCATTCCCTCCCCGAGGGTATGAGGCTGGATCCTCTCTGGTGGGGGATGTGGGGGGTGGGGGGTCTTCTTAAGAACCACAGCGAGAAAGATGGGAGAAGATTAGAGACCTGCCTTGGGGCAGGTAAAAGGAGGGCAGGAGAGTTCTGTTTCCTGTGAGGCCTAACACACCCAACATTATAATGAAAGACAGTAACTAGGGATACGGCCGTTATGAACGAGGAGTCATGGACGAAAACCAGTATATATCATAATACCACAAGGTGTTAGCGCCCTGGAGGTTATTATCAAACCCTGCCCTAAGTGACATTAATATTTTCCTATTATTGACTGCTGTGTGAAAGGATAGCTCTCAACAATAGAAAAAGTCATTTGACAGAATATTTTTTGAAAGTCTGAAGTCTTTGGCTGTTATTCTACATTTGAGTTCTTAATGCTCTTACTTAAACACAAAGTATTAAATCAGTTTTGATACACCCAGTATTCATTTCTTTTTTTTTTCTTTTTTTTTCCTGAGACAGAGTTTTGCTCTTGTCACTCAGGCTAGAGTGCAGTGGCACCATCTGGGCTCACTGCAACCTCTGCCTCCTGGGTTCAAATGATTCTCCTGTCTCAGCTTCCTGAGTAGCTGGGATTACAGACACTTATCACCACGCCTGGCTAATTTTTTTTTGTATTTTTAGTAGAGATGGGGTTTCGCCATGTTGGCCAGACTTGTCTCAAACTCCTGACTTCAGTTGATCTGCCTGCCTTGGCCTCCCAAAGTGCTGGGATCACCAATATTCATTTCTTAGACAGTGTTATTGAAACTGAAGATTATCTTGGTTTCGTTTATTAGTAGTATTTGCTTATTTTTCTTTTTAGGAGGTGCTTTTTTAAGACATTTTTCCTATTTAGTAAGAATATGAATATTACATTTTCTTTGTTATGCCTTTAATCCTTAAATGTCTGAGTCACAGTATCCACCTATTGAAATATTTTTCAGACGTGATACGTGAAATTGAGATGAGTGTGGATAATGATGATATCAATAGTTCAAAAGTAATTAATGACATCTTCAGTGATGTCCTAGAGGAAGGTGAACTAGATATGGAGAAGAGCCAAGAGGAGATGGATCAAGCATTAGCAGAAAGCAGCGAAGAACAGGAAGATGCACTGAATATCTCTTCAATGTCTTTACTTGCACCATTGGCACAAACAGTTGGTGTGGTAAGTCCAGAGGTAAGAGAAGGCTACCTAAACAGGCCCAGGACATAAGTAAACTAAGTAGTTTCATATCTCCCCTTTCTCTTGTTGACAGATGGGCGTTTGCCTCTGTAGCCAAGGGGGTTTTGCAAACCTCTTGTCAGTTCTCTTAAAAGAAACCTTTAAACTCTTGAGTGGTTTCCTTTTGACCTTAGATGAAATCCAAATAGTAATATGGCTTAAAAGGCCAGACATTTGGGCTCAGCTTTTGGCTCTGCCATTTACTGACTGTTTATTGGTCAGGTTATTTAACCTCTCTATGCCACTGTTTCCTCTTCTGTTAAACAAGGTTATTCATAATACCTATATTGTGGAGTTGATGTGAACATTGTGTTAGTATATCAGTATTTAGCTCCGAACACATATAACTAACATTTATTTACAGCTAACTACTGTTATTAGCTTTCACCCTCAATTGAATAACTGCAACTCTGGGAATTGATTCAACTAGAATTTTTTTTTTTAAGTATAAGTTTCAGCTGTCTTTGTAGTTTTATTTATTCTTTTATGTGTTAGGAACTTAGTTTGCTTTGTTTTTATGATTAATCAATCAACTTACTGGAGGTTTTTCTTAATGGAGAATTCATTTATTTTTTTTTCACACAATAAAATGAATTATCATTTAGGATCAATGTTATTTATCCATAAAATCCACTAATATCTGATGTGTTTTTCCACAGAGTTTAGTGTCCACACCTAGACTGGAATTGAAAGACACCAGCAGAAGTGATGAAAGTCCAAAACCAGGAAAATTCCAAAGAACTCGTGTCCCTCGGGCTGAATCTGGTGATAGCCTTGGTTCTGAAGATCGTGATCTTCTTTACAGGTAAGAACATTTCTGGAAGGCATTCGCTCACTAAGGGTCATGGTTTAGATGGACGTAAGTCGTGTTATAATTTGTAATTATAATGTTATTAATAACTCATCTGTATAAAAGTTTGGAATAACTTTTGTTAGCCTCTCTTTCACCAAATGAGAGTTCCGTTCTGTTGTGAAATGTTCTGCTGACATGTTCAATATCAGTGTCAAATTCTGCTCATATATTCAATAAAGGACAGTGCTCAGTGTGTTGCTGGATTTCTAATAGAATGTAACTTACCTCCTGAAGCATTGATGCATATAGATCTCAAAGATTCAAAGAAACAGAACGTCCGTCAATAAAGCAGGTGATTGTTCGGAAGGAAGATGTTACTTCAAAACTGGATGAAAAAAATAATGCCTTTCCTTGTCAAGTTAATATCAAACAGAAAATGCAGGTATGTACTTCTGTGGAAAGGGGATTTGGAATGTTTCTTGCACTAGGCTGTGAGCTTTGTGAGGACAAGGGCCCAGCCTTACTCATCTCTGAACCCTGAGTGGCCAGAATAGTGTCTGATGCATAGAAGCTCAGTAAATCGCATTTGAATTCAATTTATTTTTGGAAAGGTACTCATTTTGAAAAGTTGGAAACTTCTTTGATATTGCTGAAATATTTATTTTTAAACAGGTTTTTCATAAATATCCTTAAAGTATAACTATTAATTGGGTAATAATGTAGTGGGAAATTTGTTATGCACTTCAAGGTTTTTTTTGTGCTAAGGAGCATTTTTTTTTTTGAGACACCGCTTTGCTCTTTGTTGCCCATCTTGGATTGTAATGGCGCGATCTTGGCTGACTGCAACCTCTGCCTCCTGGGTTCAAGCAATTCTCCTGCCTCAGCCTCCCAAGTAGCTGGGATTACAGCCATGCACCCCACACCTGGCTAATTTTTGTATTTTTAGTAGAGATGGGGATTCACTATGTTGGTCAGGCCAGACTCGAACTCTTGACCTTAGGTGATCCACCCACCTCAGCCTCCCAAAGTGCTAGGATTACAGGCATGAGCCACCATGCCTGGCTTTTTAAAAAATTTTAATTATGAAAGAAAATAGAGATGGAGTGTCACCGTGTTGTCCAGACTGATCTCACACTCCTGGGCTCAAGTGATTCTTGTGCTTTGGACTCCCAAAGTGCTGGGATTACAGGTGTGAGCCACTATGCCTGGCCCTAAGGAAGCATATTTAAAAAGCGTAATTGTAATGTAAATAAAATGAATCAAATACTTTATAAATTTCTATTTTGTTGGACATAACCCCAATGTTAACTTTATTTTTATTTTTTATTTTTTTAATTTTTTTGAGACGGAGTCTCGCTCTG
>NW_012116289.1:3164912-3180899 GCF_000951035.1 Colobus angolensis palliatus | reverse complement strand
TTAGCCAGGATGGTCTCGATCTCCTGACCTCGTGATCCGCCCGTCTCGGCCTCCCAAAGTGCTGGGATTACAGGCTTGAGCCACCGCGCCCAGCAATGTTAACTTTAATAAATATGAATTGGAAGTTTTTTCATAAGGAATAATATTTATAACTTAATTATTATAACATGCTAAATGTTTTTGGTGCATAGTCTAGAAACTTGAGCAGTGAAACTAACATTTTGACTTTATCGTCTGGAAATTCTAGAAACTATGCAATCAAGTTAGTTAGAATTAAAGTTTAAAGTGAAAATGATGGTTTAAAATATGTATATTTTTTCTCCTCTCATTGGTTTTCCTAGGAACTCAATAACGAAATAAATATGCAACAGACAGTGATCTATCAAGCTAGCCAGGCTCTTAACTGCTGTGTTGATGAAGAGCATGGAAAAGGATCCCTGGAAGAAGCTGAAGCAGAAAGACTTCTTCTAATTGCAAGTATGTGTGATGTACCTGAAAGAACTCCAACAAATTTCTAACCAGGGAAAACTCATTTTGATATTTAGAAATCTTTAAGTTTAGAGAAAGGGCTTTTCCTAGTCTTCTGTTCCAGTGGATCTATTTTTTGTTCTTGTTTTTATAAGGTTTAAGAACTCTATGTAAAACAGATTGTAGTTTGCATGAAAGGTAAAAGCAACTGAAATGCATTTGAAGAAATGCAGTTGTGCAGATTGAATGAATGAATGGATGAATGAATGAATATATATACACATGTACACATACATTCTCTTTCTCTCTGTCTCCCCCTCCCTTCCGTTATCAATAAATAGCTAAAACAACTGTGAATTTTGCTGTGTGCATATATGTGGTGATGATGGGGCATGTTGGGTTGGACCACACTAGCTGAAAGTTGATTTATGAAATCATAAGGACTTGGTAAATAGATGAGCAATCAAGGTTTTCCCCATCCACCTATCATCTGTTTTATAAAGATGGTGTTACTGATTCCGTCTTTATGTGTTATGTACAGTTTCCACATCAGTACACTTTTTTGAATTTGCTCTCATTAGAAACAGTTACAATTTTAATATTTGTAATATTGCGTGTTTCACATAGCTGAGAAGAGAACACTTTTGATTGACGAATTGAATAAATTGAAGAACGAAGGACCTCAGAGGAAGAATAAGGCTAGTCCTGTATCTCAAAGTGAATTTATGCCATCCAAAGGATCAGTTACTTTGTCAGAAATCCGCTTGCCTCTAAAAGCAGATTTTGTCTGCAGTACGATTCAGAAACCAGGTATGGTGGTGATTTTTCTAGATTGTGTATTAAATTATGAACCTCACCTAGATTGAATTGTACAGGATAGAAACAAGTAAATCATGCATAACAATGCAAAGTTTGTATCTTTGGCCTTTAGGTCCTTTTATCAAGATTTAATAAAAATAAATAAGGGAAAGCTTCAGACATATATGGGAATACCAATCTACACAATAATGGGCATTGCTCTTACTGAAAGTTTGAATATAAAGTTTTATTAAATGTTGGATATGGTTTTTATAGTTCTTTTTAAAATTTTATTTGTGTGGAACATTCTTTTTGAAGGGAAGGAGGGCTAGACACAGGTGAGAAGTACATTTCAGGCATAGGGAAAGTAAATAGAGAGAAAGGTTTGAGCATTTTTGTAGGAATAAGGTAACTTAGGTTCTAATTCTTGCTGTTATCTGATTTTAATGGGATGTGGCCAGAAATTTATTGGTAATTTAGTATGCATCTTGAGGTACGTGGTTATTAATGACAAATAGTGAAGAAATAGTTTATATTTTTATTATAATTTATCTCTGAGTAACTTTTATAGAAATATAGTATTTTAATCTCAGTTTTGAAATAACAAACCATAATTTGCCCTTTTGAGATATATACTATTAGTTAAGAATTAAGGGTCATTAGGTAAAATTCAAATTCAGCAGAAATTGAGGAATGTGGAGTGAAATTATTTCAATTTATATAATAGGGAGAGACCTTGATGATGCTTATTTCAGGATTATACTGCCTACTTAAGTCTTATTTAGCTTTCTGTGTCTGGAAAGTTGATTTTAGTAATTTTAAAAATAAATTATATATAAATCAGTTCAGTATTCCTTTATTTCTTTAGTATTCCAGAATGCTGATTAGCTAAATCTGATTTTGCTTGTGCTTATTGTGTAATGTGATTACTTCTTGCAGATGCAGCAAATTACTATTACTTAATTATACTAAAAGCAGGAGCTGAAAATATGGTAGCCACACCATTAGCAAGTACTTCAAACTCTCTTAACGGTGATGCTCTGACATTCACTACTACATTTACTCTGTAAGTAAATCAGGCTTTTGATGATTCAAACGCATTTTTCTTTTTGTAGAGTTGATATAGTCTAAAGCATTCAGGTAGCGTTTGTAATCTTTGAAATGCATTATGCACATTCTTTTTATATTGACAGATAACCCATCTTTAAATTTGTTGCTTTAACTCATATGTGGCTATCTTTTCTTTTGTTGAGTAGCATCTTTTTTCCATGTGACTGTAGGTATTGCATATTTTGAAATGATAAATATATTAAACCTGGACCATAGATTTTTAACATATGCCTTAAATCTCATAATGTACTTAATATTCAGTCTTAATGAAAATACATTTATATTTAGTGAAACATTTATTTTTAAATAAGAGTCAAAGTGCAGTTTGAAAAATAATTACTATTATTATTGAAGATTGTGAGTTGTAAAATACTGAGGAAAATATTTTGGACTTGCATTATAGGAAAAAAATAGACTTCTTAACAATTTTTACTGTCTTTAAAGACATAGACATAGTAGATACCTTTACTCTCAGAGTCTTGTAACAGTATTTGTAGCATCATTTTTAATGGTGTGATTTAGGTTTTCTCTCAAGGTTTTATTTAATGCTTTATTTTTCCAGGCAAGATGTATCCAATGACTTTGAAATAAATATTGAAGTTTACAGCTTGGTAAGCTGATAAAGCCTTCTAAAATAATGAAGAGTATAGTTTTCTTAACAGTATCAGATTACAAATTAATTATGTTTTGGGTTTGTGTGTAGGTACAAAAGAAAGATCCCTCAGGCCTTGATAAGAAGAAAAAAACGTCCAAGTCCAAGGTGAGAATTAAAGAAACCCAGTAAAAATATTTTCATCAGAAGTAGTAGATGTCATCGTACCAGTTTTAATTTATGTACAACTTTTAATGATTATGAAGTTTTTGGATCAGTTTCACGTTCCAATTTGTAATTACTATGTTAAATAGGTATGAATACTGAAAATAAACTGTGAGTGATCATGATTCTCAGTATGAGTTCCTGATACACTTGGCCTAGATAATTCTATTTTCTCTACATTTACTTGGCAACTTTTATAACTGCTTAAAACTTTTCTCAAGACTTTGCCCTGAGCTCTCTTCTCTCTGTGTTCTCTAAACTAGTACTTAGGAATTATGCCGTCACTTTACAGGCATAAGGTTGCTTTCCAGCCTTCCCAGACTGTGTTCTTTTCTTCTTTTCTTATGTCATCATTTTAAAACTTTTTTCTTTAGCTCTAACAAAAAAGGACTGACAGTATAAGAAAATCTTAATCAGGTACTCAAGTGTAATGTATTCATATTTAAGAATTAATTACTCAAGGACTCAAGTATAATATATTCATATTTAAGAATTAATTCTTTTTTTTTTTTTTTTTGAGATGGAGTCTTGCTCTGTTGCCCAGGCTAGAGTGCAGTGACACGATCTCGGCTCACTGCAACCTCTGTCTCCTGGGTTCAAGCGATTCTCCTGCCTCAGCCTCCCACGTTGCTGGAACTACAGGTGCATGCCACCACACCCAGCTAATTTGTCACATTTTTAGCAGAGAGGGGGTTTCACTATGTTAGCCAGGGTGGTCTCAGTCTCTTGACCTCATGATCTGCCCGCCTCTGCCTCCCAAAATGTTGGGATTACAGGCGTGAGCCACTGCACCCGGCCAA
The DNA here is from genome assembly GCF_000951035.1 of Colobus angolensis palliatus. Lineage (NCBI taxonomy): Eukaryota > Metazoa > Chordata > Mammalia > Primates > Cercopithecidae > Colobus > Colobus angolensis. Next base: position 3,176,906 of record NW_012116289.1, on the reverse strand, counting down.
GAATTAATTATTTTCTATGTAGGAATTTCTCAAGGTTGGATAGTTTTACATTCTGAGACATAATGTTTGATAAGAAATATATATAGTAAGCTATCTTTTCTTTTAGGCTATTACTCCAAAGCGACTCCTCACATCTATAACCACAGTAAGTAGAATTTTTGCGAAATTGAGCTCCCTTGAGAAATCTTCATCTTACACATAACAATTTTAAATTGGTTAATCATTTCTGAACCTTGAGCACTGTGGAAAATTTTAACATGTGCTAATGGGAGGAAATCCCTGTAACTTATGTAGGAAAAGTGTTTTCTGAAATGTAGTTCTTGTATTAAAAGAGATGAGTGATTCATATTTAAATCTTGGTATCAAATAAGGGAAGTAACTTATGTTTCTTCTTCACACCTGTTTTTTTTAGAAAAGCAACATTGCTTCTTCAGGTGAGTGTATCTTGAACTATTTGAAACTTTAGAATAAGGTAAGGAATTAAGCACTTGCATATTTACATACGTATAGGCCATGTTGATTTATGAATGTTTACCTTGATCTCCTTTGGAATAATATTTTCTATGTGGGTTTCTTAGTTACAAGATTACTGGCCAGAGTAGCATGCAGTTTGGTTGCACCTTTGTTAGGTACCACCATAGAGGCACCAGTCATCGTGTTATTCAGCTCTAGCAGCAGGTAGCATTACTCTTTACCTCAGCTCCTATTGTTGTAGAGATTTGTTTTGTGCTATTCATACTGCAGATTTTACTTCTTTGGGCTTTACTGATCATAACTGGCATTGTATCATGTCAGAAATGCATCTTTCTAGTTCACTGGGAACTAGAATGCCACCAAGCCAGGAAAGGCCTTCTTTAGAATGACTTTAGGCCTACCTTTTTCCAAAAGGAATTAGGATGAAGCTGGTTTCACTCGCTTCCTTTAGGCTATTGGTCTTTCTTCTCTGTGGCACAAGAGAGTTACTAAGAGACCTGTGCAGAGATAGTTTCTGCTGCTGATTTTGTCACCCTGCATTGTAACTAGCACTGAAGTCTTTTCCAAGGTTTTTGTCGGGAAGTTACTTTTTATGCATACATTTTTAGGTCTATGTCTTTAAAAACACACCCATCCCAATTATTAAGGAGTGCTTGTACCTCCCTTAAATTAATAGTTTTCGTTCATTAGGAAATAAGTTGATTTTTTCCCCCATATTTAAAGATGAAGGAAAATGACGCAGTTTTTTTTTTTTTTCTCTGTGGCAGCTTAATTTTCTTCTACCAGGGTGGGGTGAGGAATTGTTACTTATACTTAACAAAAGTCATTCTGAAGTAAACTTAATTTCCTCGTTCTTCACAGTCATGGCCAGTCCAGGAGGTCTCAATGCTGTGCGAACCAGCAACTTCGCGCTTGTCGGATCTTACACATTATCATTGTCTTCAGTGGGAAATACTAAGTTTGTTCTGGACAAGGTAATCCAACTTTATTTGTAAGGGTGTGGTATTTTTTTTTTAATCTTAGAAAAATTAGGTCAATGGAAGTGCCACAATGCTTTTAGGTATTTGAAATCTTTGACTGAAAATGTATGTTCTTAGAATTGTACATTTTTGCTAGGTATGAGTGTACCTAAATGTTTTTTTTTCTTTTGGTATTGGAAGTCTGTCTCCATTTTAATAGTTAGAACTTCAGTGAATGCTTGTTTATTCTAAGTGTCACTTCTGACTAAGAAGTATTACTTCCTGCATTTAGATGTTAAGTTTATAATTTTAAAACATAATATCTTGCCTATTTCCATTTCTGTGGGTTTTTTTTTTTTTTGAGACAAAGTCTCACTCTGTCACCCAGGTTGGAGTGCAGTGGCCTGATCATTGCTGACTGCAGCCTCAGCCTCATGGGCTCCCACCTTAGCCTTCCAAGTAGCTGGGACTACAGGCGCGTGATACCATGCCCGGCTAATTTTTTTGTATTTTTTTGTAGGGATGTGGTTTCATCATGTTGGCTAGGCTGGTCTCGAACTCCTGGGCTCTGGCCATCTGTCTGCCTTGGCCTCCCAAAGTTCTGGGATTATAGGTGTGAGCCACATTGCCCGGCCAGCCTATTTGAACCTATATTTAGAAATGAGCAATATTTTATGAATTTAGTTTTGACAAGATAGTGAAAGGTAGATTAACCTCTTAGAAAAGTACTTATGAATCTAAGAGATTTCCTTCTCATACTTCCCTTTCATATTAGAAGCTTCAAAAATCAGATCTGTGTTAATATCACTATTGAGTCCTTTTTCATCAGGACTATTTTAAGGAGTGAGACTAGCTAGAGGCAAATTTTATTTCTTAGGTTGACTTCTATATGATACAGTGATAATTTATATTATCAAATGAGATTTCTGTAGTGAGAATATAGGGTTGAAGAAATATAAAAACTAGGAGCCCCGATTTCTAGTATTTACCCTTAGTGATTTACTCTTCTACATTGAGCAAAGTCACCTCATTTCTCTAGGGTCTTGTTTTCCAGTACAGAATATTAAGTTAGCCTGAAACAATCTAAAATGCTATGAAATGCTTTCTTTTAGTTGATGGACAAAAAGCAGACTGTATTTGAAGTTTTGATTACTATTAATGCATAAATGTATTTTAACAAGTTAATTTTAAAATTTTTTGTAACTTTTTATTTAGTAATTCAGCTACTTTAACCAGTTGAGTGATCCTGGGTCTTTTTCTCTCTGTCTTTTATTTTGTTTGTTTTAGATAAATTATGATGTAAGAGAGCGAGAGCTACTGGGCTATTTGTTCCAGGAAAAGGTTGCCATTATTTTCTTTGCTTGAAACTAATGAGCTTAAAAATCAATCCTTAATTTTTGATCTACATATATTTGTTTTACTAACTATCTTTTTGTTTACTCTAATTAAGGCCATTATGTACATTGTTCTATCATGAGACTCCTATAGATGGGCGTCTTTTTCTCCACTCTCATAATACTTTAAAGCCTTCTTTGAAAGTTTTCTATTTTTTCAATGCATGTTTGGTGTTTTGGTCTTTTTCCATATTCTTCTCTCTTATAGTTCATTAAAATCCTGTATTCACTTCAATATTGATTTTTCTAGGTATAGTTAGAATACCAAATTATTAACTATATGTAAAACTAAAGATTATTCAATATTTTTGACCTCCTGTATACTGGAAGAGCTATTGGTGATGTTTTAAATAAAAGCAGAATTTTTTTTTTTTTTTGAGACAGTTTTGCTCTGTCACCCAGGCTGGAGTGCATTGGCTTGATCTCGGCTCACTGCAACCTTCGCCTCCTGGGTTCAAGTGATTCTCCTGCCTCAGCCTTCCAGGTAGCTGGGATTACAGGTGCCCGCCACCACACCTGGCTAATTTTTGCATTTTTAGTAGAGGCAGCGTTTCACCATATTGGCCAGGCTGGTCTTGAACTCCTGACCTCAAATGATCAGCCCGCCTTGGCCCCCCAAAGTGCTGAGATTACGGACGTGAACACTGTGCCTGGCCAAAAGTGGAAAAATTGTATGGTCTTAATTGGCTAATAGATATTTTGCTATATAGATGACCCTTTGCTTGTTAATTTTGAAATTATAATACATTTAAGACTAAAATTATACTGAATATAATAATATATTTTGAAAAACTTTTTAAAGTTTTTTTTTGTTTGTTTTGTGACAGAGTCTCACTCGGTCACCCAAGCCGGAGTGCAGTGGTGCGATCTCAGCTCACTACAGCCTCCGTCTCCCGGGTTTAAGCAATACTCATGCCTCAGCCTCCTGAGTAGCTGGGATTACAGGCGTGCACCACCATGCCCAGATAATTTTTGTATTTTTAGTAGAGACGGGGTTTCGCCATGTTACTCACGCTAGTCTCGAACTCCCAGCCTCAGGCAATCTGCCTGCCTAGTCTCGCAAAGTGCTGGGATTACAGGATTGAGCCACTGCACCCAGCTAAAAATGTTTAATATTCTTGTAAAGGTCAGTTGCAAACATTGTCTGGGTTAAAGAGATACTAGTTAACAAAATGCTGGATGGTATTTTTTATTTTAAATTCTTAAAATAGGATTTGCAAATTAGATAACCATAAGAATTGGGATTTTATGAACTGTATTTTTTTACTCAGTATTGTCACATAGCCAGTTTCTACATATGTAAAAGTTTTCATTAATCTGTAAAATGAAAGAGATTTCAATGACATATCTTAAATATAGACTGTTCTTTTAAAAACTTTTTTGGCTGCCATTTTAAATCAAAATGTCACATTTACAAATTAAAATTATATTCCCATTCACTTAACTTCTTTGAATTTATAACTTAAATAGCCAACCACATGATCGAATACAAAATCAAACCACTCAATTTAATTTGTTGTGTTTTTTACTCTTAAGACTCTTTCTCAGTCAGATACAGTACGATTTAGAAGTAAAATCTGAAACAAATTTTGTGCTTTTCTGAGTGAGGAGGGGAAGCAAATATTTGTTCCAATTGCCTAGATTTGATGTAGAAGAATATTTAAAATAGTTAAGTTTAAATGGTCTTGAAGTTGGTGGGAAAAATGTAAGACCTTCTAGACTCTGAAAGAGTATACATGTCTTTCCTGTCTTATCAGATACTGTCAGTACATGGCAGTCTTGGTTTATTTTACTGGTGCCTTGACCAGTAATACAACAATCACAGGGGTTATCTGTGAAGTCCTTTCAGAGTGGAATTTCTGTTGAGGTTAATCCAGATGGTTTGCTCTACAGATTTAGGACACCACTGTCAGTGGATTTCCATCTTATTTGAGGCTATTCAGATCTGATTTAAAGCCTGGCATCCTGGAATTTAAATTACAAATCTCAGTGAGTCATACTTTCAAACCCTTTCTTTGAATAGGGAATCCAAAACAGTCATAGTTTTATTATCCTATTATAGATAAAGGGAGAAGGATGTCCCACAGTTCCTCTTCTGACTTAAAGGAACCTCATAGATATTTATACCTTTTAGGAAATAGAAATGTCAATTTGAATATTATTAGAGCAAACAATTTTGAAGTAAAACAACCAATTAGGATTATAGAATTTTGGGATTAAAGAAAATGGTTAGGCATTCTAGTATGTCCTAAACTATCCAGTTTATGCCTGTTGGCCTTGTGTAATTATTAATGGTGCCCCTTTCACCCTCAAAAATATCCCAGCATATAACACATTACAGTCTCCCTGGTTGTAGGTTATGTTTTACAGCTCTTAACATAATCTTTGAAGTATGGATGTCTTAAAAGACTCCTTTGTTAAACACAAAACAGAATAGGATCATACATTTTCACACAAGTCTCCCTCCACACTCAACTAGGGGGAGGGGTAGTTGATGGTTTTGTGAATATTTTCAATTTACTTCTTTATCAGGACAAGCTTCTAACCAAAAATATTGTCTACTTTTCCTCAGCTGTAGAGTAAGAGGGCACATTTTCTTCTCATCGTTCTGATTTTTGTTATCAGTAGCATGCTCTGTGCTAAACAATGGAATTCCGTTAAATAACATTGAGAGGAAAGAGCCTAAGGAACTTAAAACTCACTGTAAGGAAAAGCGAAAAGGGAATTTTTACAAAATAGGATTGTGAAGCATATGATGTTTTGGTTCTACATTGTGGATCGGTTTCAAATTTGGGCAGTTGGAGATTCGTCTCATGAAACTTGTCTATTAAAATGTATACTTTTTGTCTTAGAATTTCCCCCTTTAAGTTATCTTTGCTATGTTAGAGGATCAAATCGTTGGAAACTAATTATAGTAAAAACTCAAATTTAGACTTAACTAAGGTTAATCCAGTTGGGATGGCATTCTTTTTCCCTGGGTAATAGTAATGACAGCCACTTCAATCTTCCTATCTTGACTGAGAAGTCAACATTACTTTAGATATCTATCAATCAATCAATCAATCATATGTATATGTATGTTACCATTTTATTCTTGATTTCAGGGACAAATCATTGATGGAACCAATCCAGGCCTTGTATAACCAAAAGACTAGCAGTTGGTGTTTATCTTTTCCCTTCAAGACTTGGGTGTTAGCAGCTTTATAGATAAGGGCAGTTCTGATCATAAACCCATTTACATTTACACAAAACAGGAGTTAGCCTACCCCTTCTCCCTTAAATTCTGGTTCTCACTTTATTTCCTTGCTAATAATTGTCCCTTGTGACTTTTCTTTTCTTTTTTCCCCCAGAATAGGGCACTTTATCTGAGTTAAAAACTTGTTCAGGTTGGGCACTGTGGTTCACACCTACAATCCCAACACTTCGGGAGGCCACAGTGGGAGGATCGCTTAAAGCCAGAAGTTCAATATCAGTCTGAGCAACTTAGATGATGAAAAAAGTTGTTTTTCATCAAAGAATGAAAAAATATTAGCTAGGGGTGGCGGTAAGCACCTGTAGCCCTAGCTATTCAGAAGGCTGAGATGGGGGAATTGCTTGAGCCCAGAAGTTCAGAAGTTCAAGACTGCATTGACCTATGATCATGCCACTGCACTTCAGCCTGAGTGACAGAGTGAGACCTTGTTTTGGAAAACAATAACAAAAAACAAACTTGTTCAGGCAGATATCCTTTGTCTTCATTGATTTTCTTAATGGTTTCTGGGAATTCATCTCCCATCTCATTTGGTAGAAGCTGCTTCTCCTGTTGCACCTTGACATTTCTAAAGCCTCTTTCTAAAATTATCAAAGCATCCTTTGCTGGCATTAAATTTTCCAGTTGAAGATCCTTCACCTTCCTTTAATCCTATATTAGAGTCTATAGGTATGCCTTTCTTATAGCAATCCTGCACTCACATAAAAACTGTATTTTCAATATAAGGTCAAAAGGTATTTCACAAAAAGTGCATCATTATATTTGTTTACATTTCTCTTGACTGAATGGCACCATGTATACAGTCTGTGTAAGTTATAGAAAACGTTTGCCAACTCCTACTCTACCATGTTGTTATTTGTTTTCTATTTATTTCATCTGTTCTTTGCCGCTTTGTTTTTCCTTTCCTGCCTTCTTCTGGATTAATTGAGTATTTTGGTAATCCTTTTTAATCTCCTCATTTGGATTTTTTAGCTATAATTACCTGGGTTTTTTTTTTTGTTTTTTTGTTTTTTTTTTGTTAAGTCGTTGCTAGGAAATAATGTATGCATCCTTACCTTATTAAAGTCTGCTTTGAAATACTGTTACACCACTTCACGTACCTTACAATATGAACCTCACAACAATATAGTTCATTTTCCCATCCCAATATATTTTACTTCTTTGTTATAAACCACACAATGCACTGTTGTTACTTTTTCTTTAATCAGTTTTTTTCTTTTTTAAGAGGTGGGGTCTTCCTATGTTTTCCAGGCTGGCCGTGAAGTCCTGGGCTCAAGCCATCCACCTGCCTTGCCTCCCAAAGTGCTGGGGTTACAGGTGTGAGCCACTGTGCCCAGCCTCTTGAATCAATTTTTAAAAGAAATTTTAAGATATAATTTTATAAATTGGCCCTTATATTTACCATTTCTGGTGTTCTTCCTTCTTGTACTTTCAGAATTCCATCTGAGATTGTTGTCCTGTCAAGAAGAAAGAACTGTCTTTATTATTTTTTGTAATATAGGTCTGCTGGAAATGAAATCTCTAGGTTTTGTTTGTCCAGAAATGTTTTTATATTGCCTTAATTTCTGAAGGATATTGTCACTGGGACTGCTAAGTTGACAGGTTTTTATCTTTTCACTTCTTTAAAGATGTTAATTTATTGTTTATGGCTTTAATTGTTTCTAATAAGAAGTCAGCCAGCCATCATTCCTTTCTGCTTTTTTATTTTGCGTTTTTAATGGTTTGATTTTAATGTGCCTACGTGTAGTTTTCTTTGTATTTATCCTGTTTGGTTTCACTGAGCTTTATGATCTGCAGTTAGTTGTTTTATAAGTCTTAGCAAATACTCAGCCATTGTCTCTTAAAGATATTTCTTCTGCCTTGCTCTCTCCTTTCTGAAACTCCAGTTAATGTAGACTATTGACTATTTTTCTACAGGTCTGTGACATTCTTTTTGGTTTTCATTTAATTCTTTTGTCTTTGTACTTCATTTTTGATGGTTTCTATTTATCAGTTCTTCAAGTTCACCTGTTTTTTTCCTGATGTGATCTAGTCTGTGAAGCCTAGCCAATGAATTTTTAAATTCAGACTTTTTTTTAGTTCTGAAATTTTCATTTGGATCTTTTTTTTACGGTTTCAATTTCTCTGCTGAAGTTCTCCATTTTCTCACTAATTTTTTCTCCATCTTTTCCTCTAAATATTTTAATGTTGTATAAACGTTTTTGTTTTCTAATTCTAACATTTAGATAATCTGTGGATCTGCTATTGACAGGATTTTTTTCCCTTGATAAGTTCCATGTTTTCCTACTTTTTCACATGTCTTGTAATTTTTTAATTGTAGGCCAGATATTATATTATAAAAGAACAGTAGAGACTGAAATAGGTAATACCTTGCTCTTTTGTCTTTCAGACAGTGTATGGATTAGGGACTGCTCTCTTATGTAATCAGAAACTGAGCTGAAGTTAGGCTATGAATAGATTTGGTTCAAGTTTTGTTTTAAATGCTTTGAGAATGGTTTCAGGCCCCACCTTTGAGCAGAACTTTGAGATCTAAGTACCACATGTCTACAAGATTTCTCTCTGCTTTTTAGACATATCTTCAACCATCACTTCTCAGCAAAATTCCTGTTGGGGAGAATTGGCGGGTAGGGAGAGCTAGCTCTGCTTCTGCTTCTTGAGCTGCCTGTCTACCCCAGCCCATGCTCAACCACTGAAGGCTCAACTGGTTTCTCTTTTTCCCTGCAAAATTTGTTGCTTATGGCAGGTTGCTCCTCTGCTAAGTTGCTAAGAATATTTTCTTACATGTTTAGGTTCCTTTTCTTTAAACATACTTCTTTTTGGCCAGGCATGGTGGCTTATACCTGTAATCCCAGTACTTTGAGAGGCCGAGGCGGCTGGATCACTTGAGGTCAGGAGTTCAAGACCTGCCTGGTCAACATGATGAAACCCCATCTCTATTAAAAATACAAAAATTAGCCAGGTGTAGTCGTGCGTACCTGTAACCCCAGGATTACAAGAGAGGCTGAGGCATGAGAATCACTTGAACCTGGGAGGCTGAGGCGCGAGAATCGCTTGAACCTGGGAGGCGGAGGTTGCAGTGAACCAAGATCATGCCACTGCCTAGTCAAGATAAGGGACATTTCCATCACTCCCATCTAGTCAATCCCAACCTCTACAGGCAACCATTCTTCTCATCTCTGTTTTCATCATAGATTTGTTTTGCTTGTTCTTGAACTTCATTTATTGTTTTTAATTTTTTTTTTTATCTTTTAATAAAGAAAATAGAGATGGGGAGTCTCGCTATGTTGCCCAGGCTCGTCTTGAACTCCTGAGCTCAAGCAATCCTCCTGCCTCAGCCTCCCAAAGTGCAGGGATTACACATGTGAGCCACCATACTTGGGCTTGAACTTCATTGAAATGGAATCAAAGAATGTACTCTTTTGAATCTAATTTCTTTTGCTCAACATGTTTTTAAGATTTATTCATGCTGCTGTTTATGTTAGTAGTTCATTGTTTTCAAAAAATAATGTATTGAAATGAAATTCATGTGACCAAAGTAACAATTTTAAGGTAAATAATTCAGTGGCATTTAGTACATTCACAGTGTTGTGCAAAATACCTCTGTCTAATTTGAAATATTTTTATGTCTCTAAAAGTAAAAAGTCTTACTCATTAAGCAGTCTTTGCCCATCTTCCCTCCCCCCGAACCCCTGACAACCATCAATCTGCATTTGGTTTCTATGGATATATCTATTCTGTATATTTCATATAAATGGAATCATCATACAATAGGTAACTTTTTATGTCTGGCTTATTTCCCTTAGAATAATGTTTCAGAAGTATATCCATGATGTAGCTTGTATTAGAACTTCATTTCTTTTTATGGCTGAATAATATTGTATTATATGTATATACAGCATTTCATTTATCTGTTCATTCATTGACAGATATTTGGGCTGTTTCCGCATTTTGGCTATTGTGAATAGAGCTGCTTTGAACATGTGTGTGCGTGATTTGTTTTCAGTTCTTTTGTACATATACATAGGAACAGAATTGTGGGATCATATGATAATTATTTTTAGGAACCACCAAACTCTTTTTCAAAGCATCTACACTATTTGATATTTCTACCAGTAATGTGGGTTCCCATTTTCCTACATCTTTGCCATTGTCTATTTTCTGTTTGTTTTATTTTTAAATTATAACCATCCTAGTGGGTGTGAAGTGGTTCCTCATTGTAGGTTTGATTTGAATTTCTCTAATGACTGTTGATGTTAGATGTCTTTTCATGTGCTTATTGGAAGATAAAATGTGTATCTTTGAAGAAATGTCCATTGAAGTCCTTTGCCAAATTTTTAGTTTGATTTGTTTGAGTTGTTTTAGTTGGGTTGTCTTTTTGTTACTGAGTTGTAAGAGTTTTCTTTGTATATTCTGGATATTATCAGATACATAATTTGCAAATATTTCAAACCATTCCATAGACTGTCTTTTCACTTTCTTGATAAAGTGCTTTGATGTGCAAAGGTTTATAATTTTTTTTATCGTGGTAAATAATCCATAATATTTATCTTTTGAAGAAATTTTTAGGTATACAATGAAGTATTGTAAACTGTAAACATTAGGTTATATAGCAGATCTATAGAATTTTCATTTTGCATGACTGAAATTCTATACTCATGGAACTGCAGCTCCTCATATTCTCCTCCCCAGTCCCTGGCAGCCACCTCTCTAGTTTCTGCTTCTATGAGATTGTCTACTTTACAGATTTCATATGTTACTTTTCTTTTCTTTTTTCCCCCAGAATAGGGCACTTTATCTGAGTTAAAAACTTGTTCAGGTTGGGCACTGTGGTTCACACCTACAATCCCAACACTTCGGGAGGCCACAGTGGGAGGATCGCTTAAAGCCAGAAGTTCAATATCAGTCTGAGCAACTTAGATGATGAAAAAAGTTGTTTTTCATCAAAGAATGAAAAAATATTAGCTAGGGGTGGCGGTAAGCACCTGTAGCCCTAGCTATTCAGAAGGCTGAGATGGGGGAATTGCTTGAGCCCAGAAGTTCAGAAGTTCAAGACTGCATTGACCTATGATCATGCCACTGCACTTCAGCCTGAGTGACAGAGTGAGACCTTGTTTTGGAAAACAATAACAAAAAACAAACTTGTTCAGGCAGATATCCTTTGTCTTCATTGATTTTCTTAATGGTTTCTGGGAATTCATCTCCCATCTCATTTGGTAGAAGCTGCTTCTCCTGTTGCACCTTGACATTTCTAAAGCCTCTTTCTAAAATTATCAAAGCATCCTTTGCTGGCATTAAATTTTCCAGTTGAAGATCCTTCACCTTCCTTTAATCCTATATTAGAGTCTATAGGTATGCCTTTCTTATAGCAATCCTGCACTCACATAAAAACTGTATTTTCAATATAAGGTCAAAAGGTATTTCACAAAAAGTGCATCATTATATTTGTTTACATTTCTCTTGACTGAATGGCACCATGTATACAGTCTGTGTAAGTTATAGAAAACGTTTGCCAACTCCTACTCTACCATGTTGTTATTTGTTTTCTATTTATTTCATCTGTTCTTTGCCGCTTTGTTTTTCCTTTCCTGCCTTCTTCTGGATTAATTGAGTATTTTGGTAATCCTTTTTAATCTCCTCATTTGGATTTTTTAGCTATAATTACCTGGGTTTTTTTTTTTGTTTTTTTGTTTTTTTTTTGTTAAGTCGTTGCTAGGAAATAATGTATGCATCCTTACCTTATTAAAGTCTGCTTTGAAATACTGTTACACCACTTCACGTACCTTACAATATGAACCTCACAACAATATAGTTCATTTTCCCATCCCAATATATTTTACTTCTTTGTTATAAACCACACAATGCACTGTTGTTACTTTTTCTTTAATCAGTTTTTTTCTTTTTTAAGAGGTGGGGTCTT
>NW_012116289.1:3142643-3164862 GCF_000951035.1 Colobus angolensis palliatus | reverse complement strand
GATCTCCTGACCTCGTGATCTGCCCACCTCGGCCTCCCAAAGTGCTGGGATTATAGGCGTAAGCCACCGCACCCGGCCCATATGTTGCTTTTCAGCCTTTTGGATAAGATCAAATGTAGATACTTCATGATAAGTGGAGTTATGTAGTGTTTTTCTTTCTCTGACTAGCTTATTTCATTTAGCATAATGTCCTTAAAGTTTATGTTGTAGCATATGAGAGGATCTCCTTTTTTTATGCTAAAGAATATTTCATTGTGTGTATGTACCACATTTTTTTGGTCTCTTAATTTATTGATGGGCACTTAGATTATTTCCATCTCTTAGCTATTGTGAATAATGCTGCAATGAACATAAGAGTGCAGATAGCACTTCAGGAACCCAGTTTCAATCCTTTTGATAAATACCTGGAAGTGGGATTGCTGGGTTATATGGTAGTTTTATTTTTTCATTTTTTTGTGGAACCTCTGTAATGAAAAGTTTTTAATTTTGGTAAAGTCTAATTTATCTATTTTTTTCCTCATGTTGTTTGTGCCTTTGGTATCATATCTGAAAATCCATTGCTAATTCCATGATCACAAAGCTTTACCTCTATGTTTTTTTTCTAAGAGTTTTATTTTTAAACGTTTTTCGAGACAGAGTTTCACTCTTGTTGCCTAGGCTGGAGTGCAATGGCACGATCTTGGCTCACTGCAACCTCCGCCTCTGGGTTCAAGTGATTCTCCTGCCTCAGCCTCCCAAGCAGCTGGGATTACAGGCATGCACCACCACGCTGGCTAGTTTTTGTATTTTTAGTAGAGACGGGATTTCACTATGTTGAAGGTGAAATCCCTTCAAGGTCAGGCTGGTCTTGAACTCCTAACCTCAGGCGGTCCGCCTCAGCCTCCCAAAGTGCTGGGATTACAGGCGTGAGCCACTGCGCCTGGCCTTTCTAAGAGTTTTATAATTTTAGCTCTCGTACTTAGGATATTATCCACTTGGGTTTAATTTTTATAAATGGTATAAGGTGGAGGTCCACCATGACTCTTGGTGCGTGTGGATATCTAATTTTCTCCGCACCATTTTTTGGAAAGGCTGCTCTTTGCTTTAAATGATCTTGGCATCCTTGTCAAAAATCAGTTGGCCATAAGATGCATCAGTTTATGTCTGGTCTCTCAATTCCATTTCTTTTGTCCATATGTCTATTCTTATGCCAGCACTACACTGGTTTGTTTGGTTTTGTTTCTTTGAGACAAGGTTTTGGCCTTTGCCCAGGCCAGAGTGCACTGCCATGATCATAGCTCACTGCAACCTTGAACTTTTGGATTCAAGTGATCTTCCTGCCTCAGCCTTCCAAGTAGCTGGGACATGTGCCACCACACCTGGCTAATTTTTTCATGTTTAATAGAGACGAGGTCTTGCTATGTTACCCAGGCTGGTCTTGAGCTCCTGCGTTTGAGTGATCCTCCCTCCTTGGCCTTCCAAAGTGCTGGGATTACACGCATGAACTACCATGTCCAGCCAGCCCACACTGCTTTGATTACCAAAGTTTTGAATTACGTTTTGAAATTGGGAAATATGATTCCTTCACCTTTGTTCTTAATTTTCAAGATTGATTTGGTTGTTTGGGGCCCCTTGCAATTCCATATGAATTCAAGGACTGGCTTTTCCGTATCTGCAGTTTATTGTTCTTTATTGCTGGATGGTATTGTATGCTGTGAATTTACAGGTTGGTTTATCCAGTCTTTTACTGAGTATATTCTCCTGTTGATAGAGATAAACCCAAGTATTATCTTCTGTTTTCTTTCTCACATTAACTTGAGACTTAGGGCTTTTGGTTTTGTCAAGCTTTACCTTGAATGAATTTATTCTTCAAAAGTATTTGTTGATGAGGAACCAATGGCTTTTTGGCCATGCCTTTTATATTCCAACTTTAGAAAACACTGTGTTTTCAAGTTGTGATATTCTCTGTTCATGATTTATACATGATTTATTAAGAAAAATCACACTTTGAACCTGTTTTGCAAATAATTTACCTGTTTTGTTTGCAGGTCCCCTTTTTATCTTCTTTGGAAGGTCATATTTATTTAAAAATAAAATGTCAAGTGAATTCCAGTGTTGAAGAAAGAGGGTTTCTAGTAAGTAACATCACAGTCTTTAACTTTCTTTTTTCCATTTTGTGAAATACGGACTTGTTTCCCATAGGAATGAAATCCTTTGTGATTAAGTGATAAGTTGGTTCAGTAAAGATTTGTTGCATGTCCTTTATATGCCAATCGCTGTGCTGCTGTTGGAATGTAAAAGACCACAAAAAATAATTCCTCTACTCATGAGCTTTTAGTTTAGAAGAGAGAAATACAAATAAGCAGACAAGCACAATGTAATACTCTAGTAGGAGAAAACGGTGCATCGGTGTCAACTGGTGGGACATTAGGTCTTGACTGTGGGTGAAGTAGGATAAAGGGAACTGCTGAGAGAAGTAATTTCTAAACTGAGTAAGTTAATCAGGGAGAAAGGGGAGAAGTGCTCTAGATAGGGGGAGAATGTACAGTGGCTTGAAGGGCCCTTTTTTGTCACTCCTACCCAAAGAAAAGAAGGATGACACATGCAGACAGTGGAAGGTATTTCAGGACAGCTAGAGCTTAGAGTTTGAGTGCGTGCATGTGATTGGTGGGTGGGGAATGAGGAGGAAAGTGTGGTTAGGGAAATGGGACAAGAGTTCAAGGGCCTTTTAAAGAATTTGGACTTTATCCTGGAGTCAGTGAGTTGCTCCTATAGGATTTTAAGTGGAAGAAATTATTCAACTTGGGATTGAGAAAATCATTCTGACCAATGTGGAAAGCAGATTGGAGAATGACAACCCCAAAGAAGACTAGTCAGTTTCCACTGATGTGGGAAATTTTAATGAGTTAAGTTTTACATGATTTGAATTTTAGATGCCTGGAAACATGTGAAAGTTCTGGGTTTGGAGCTCAAGACAGACATTTAGTAGAGGTAAAGATGTGGATATCTGCAGCATGGGGAAGCCCAAGGCAAGTGAGGGAAGCAGAGCCAACTCACTGGAGGAGTGCTAGCATTGAAAGAACGGATGGAAGGAGGGAAGTCTCAGATGAGACTGTAAGGAGAGAAACGGAGAATCTAGCATCATGGTTGCCAATAGAAGAGAACATTGAAAGGAGGGAGTGGTTAAGTTAGATCAGATTCTGTAAGGACTGTAGGACTCACTATTGGGTGATCATTCTGGCGCAGGTGAGGGCAGATGCTAGACTGCAAATGGGTCCAGAGTGAGTGGGAGATGAGGAATGAGCACAGGAGCTTGGAAACTCTTGGAAACACTTTGGCAGTGAAGGAGTAAGGAGAGAAGAGTGTTGTGCTTGCAGAGGTATGTAGGTTGAAAGGAGGATTTTGTCAACATTTTGTTAATATGGGAGAGACATAAGCAGCTTTAAATGTAGATGGGTAGCTTCTGATAGGGCCAAAGAGATTGAAGATAGAGGCCATGGAGGACCTGAACTAGGGCTTATGGGGTAATTCATAGAGCAAGAGCATGAGAATGGGGAGAATTAAGCCCAAGCCACAGTTCACGGATTTATTTGATACAGAATTACAGTTTTCTCATGATGCGAGGAAGAAAGTATGTGTGTAGAACGCATAGAAAATTGTGAGTATGGTATAAGAAGTGGAGAAAATCCAGTTGCTTTGGTGTTCTCTATGAAGCAAGACTGGAATGATGCAAGGGATGTTACAAGTCAGTTTGTAACTGCTGTCAAAGGTTCAGAAAGAAGAGCTAGATAGTAAGGAAAGCCCAGTGGCCTAAGTAACTAAAGCCAACTTCCCAAGGATTGGGAATTGCTACTTATTAACAGTATTTTTTCCTTCCTTATTAGGTTTTATCACATGTAAATCCAGCAGGTGGCACTAGGTAGTCTGGGAAAAGCATGTAAATTTCTGACTTGAAGGCAGTGTTTGCCTAATGACCTTTTCTTTTCATGTAAACATTTTTATATCTTATTGTAGATGCCTTTAGCAATGGATAGGCTATGTTAAGGTAGCTGGTCCATTTGCATATAACATCTCACCTAATTAATTTTTTAGCTGGGCTCTTAACAAACTTGTTAGATCTCTTCAAGTTTACTCTTTCTTGAATCCTATAGCCCATTTTTCTCACATCCATACTTACAGAAATGTAGTAAGAAAGAGCTCTGGATTCCCCGACATAACTTCTGTCCTCTGCCTAAACATTGCATTGTAATTGCCTCTACCCCCTATAAAAAATTAGAGGTAGTAATGGAAATAAAAGCTCCTCAGCTCAGCTTCCTGTGTGATGATGTGCCAGGGCTGCCCTGGAAGAGGGCGACTCCAACCAGACAGGTAAGTGGTTTTGACAGGGTGCCAAGCCAGCTCTGCCTCCACTGAGGAGCAGCAAGAGGCAGGCGCTCCGGTTTGGCAGCCAGAAGGTTCTAGTTTTGTGGTCTGTGTGATGTCAGTTAATTTCCTTGGCCCTCTGTTTCCTCAGCTATAGGAATGAAAAGGCTGTCCTTATTCCTCTCTGATTATAGTAGGATGTCGTAATAGCTGGTGTTAATCTTGTTTATCAAAAGTTACCTTGTCTGTTTATTACCTTTATGATATAAAAGGTGAACATTAACACAAGAGGGAGCTGGTGAGTGATTTCTGTTAACCTTCATGCTTGAGATTGAAATAACAAGATTCCTTTCTTTCTTCCTTGGGGAGCTGTGAGCAGTATTGCCTAGAAAAAGGCTGCTTTGGGAGGAAAATGGAAGCATTAGGGGAGGAGGAAAAAGGTGAGGCAGGAGAGCATATGGTTGGAGCAAGATAATTAATCTGAAGTTTCAATCTAGCTTGGTAACATTTGCTCCCACACATCATGGCCAGAAATTAGACTCCTAATTCAAGCCACCTTTTGGGAAATTTGCATAAAACAGTGAATTGAGAAGAGTGTGTATATCCTACTTTTATAGGGTTGGAGTAAGGAGTAGTTGAGATAATTTAAAGATATACTTAGAATGGTTCCTCACAGCAACAACCAAACAATACTAGTTTATTCTTAGCTTCTCAACAATCAGAAAAGTAAAGTTGGGATATGAAGGTAATCTAAAATCAAATGCAAAGATGCCTTTGGATCATCTGTATCAGAGGGCAGCACAGCAGGCCTCACTGCCTTTTTTTATAGTCTTTGATTGGAACATAGGCTGATCTGCTTACTCAGCATCTGTGGCTGCTTCTGTGCTACAGCAGCCGAGCTGAGTAGCTGTGGCAGGGACCGTATGGCCCAAAGTCATATTTACTCTCTGGCCCTTATAGAAAAGGTTTCCCTGATCTACATCATTGTTATGTTTTTACCTTGCTTTATTCTTTAACACAGAAGTTCCCAGATGAATGTTGTTTTTTTTATTTTTATTTTTTATTTTTTATTTTTTATTTTTTTGAGACGGAGACTTACTCTGTCGCCCAGGCTGGAGCGCAGTGACGTGATCTTGGCTCACTGCAAGCTCCGCCTCCCGGGTTCAGGCCATTCTCCTGTCTCAGCCTCCCAAGTAACTGAGACTACAGGTACTCACTGCCATGCCTGACTAATTTTTGTATTTTTAGTAGAGACAGGATTTCACCGTGTTAGCCAGGATAGTCTCAATCTCCTGACCTCGTGATTCACCCGCCTCAGCCTCCCAAAGTGCTAGGATGACAGGCGTGAGCCACCGCACCCGGCCTTTTTTTTTTTTTAATTAAAAGTGAGGGTTTTTATATCGGTTAGGGCTCTTTTATGACTATAGCTAAAAAGTAGTGAGAGAAAAACTCTTAGCTTCTACTTACACTGTTTAGGTGGAAGTGCTTCCATGGAACAAAACCAGATGTTATTAGTTGCCTATTCTGGAGTCCTGTTTCTAGCCAACACTACTGCCTAGCCTACCTTTAGAATATAAGTAACATTCCTAAGGACAAACGCCTGACTGCAGGGAGGCACCACTTCAAGCGGGTCTCACGGTTCAGCAGCAGACTTGGAGTTGGGTTATTGACCAAGGCCTGTGATCATAAGCTAACTCTTTTCTAATCGTGTTAGAAAACTTGATCTCCTAAATAAAGATTAAATGCCTGTCTTGCATATTCAGATAGGTTTAACTTAATATGTTATCATTAGTTTTTTAAAATATATAAGGTATGGTAATTTTATGTTATTAATTCTCCAACACTTGAGGTATTTCTGTTGTTTAAGGAGCATTTCATTAGGAACACTACACTTTTTAAAAATCTAAGATTAGGTAGAGATATTTAATTTAGGGTTGATATCTGAATGTTCTTAAATGCTTGTAGATGATGTTGAAGTAAATTTCTGATATGAATAATCAGTGATTTTCATTACTAAGGTAAAAGACATGATAAAAAATCATACAGATAGATTTTGAGATATGAAATATGTCAACATACTACAGTTAGCATACAGAATCAGCATTTCATTGTTAGGACATTTTCCTCAATTTTCTAAAGCCAGCATTTCAATTGACTTTTCCAGACCATATTTGAAGATGTTAGTGGTTTTGGTGCCTGGCATCGAAGATGGTGTGTTCTTTCTGGAAACTGTATATCTTATTGGACTTATCCAGATGATGAGAAACGAAAGGTAATTTAAATAGTACTGTTCAGTGGTGAAATCCTGATTGACTTTCATGTGGTGTTCATGCAAATGTTCCCTCTGGCCCCCATCACTCACCCAAATTAATAACCCTTTTTATGTACTCACTAAGCCATTAAAAATGTTCTTCTTGGCCGGGCACAGTGGCTCATGCCTGTAATCCCAGCACTTTGGGAGGCTGAGGCCGGCAGATCACCTGAGGTCAGGAGTTTGACACCAGCCTGGCCAACATAGCGAAATCCTATCTCTGCTAAAAACACAAAAACTAGCCGGGCGTGGTGGCAGGTGCCTGTAGTCCCAGCTATTCAGGAGGCTGAGGATCCGGGAGGCCAAGGTTGCAGTGAGCCGAGATCACACCACGGCACTCCAGCCTGAGCTACAGAGCAAGACTCCATCCCAAAAAAAAGTTTTTGTTGTAGGTGTGTGTGTGTGTGTGTGTGTGTGTGTGTGTGTGATATACCTTTAAAATTTTTATATCCTATCCATTCCCTGTGATTTGACAACTCTTAAAATGGCTTAACATGTGTATTTTTCCTTCTTTTCTACTGGATGTTTAATTATATTTTTTGTTGACATTTGAAGTTGGAAATGTTTTAAATTTAATTTTTATCTTATTAGTTAGGGTAAAACAGCAATGGAAACCCACCCACAGGAACAGTGGTTTGTATATTGTTTCTGAAACTTAATAATAGGATTTTGTGTAATAAATTTTTTCATATTTTTAAAGAAGTTAGTATTATTGCCCAAGTAAGATTATTTATTATCCCCAAACTGGAAAATAGAAATAAGCAGAATTAGAAAGAAAATCATCCATAACAGACATAGGTATTGCTCATATTTTGGTTAGATATCTTTTCAAACTTTAAAAATGTATAATATATAATAATTATTCATTTATGAATCTTTTTAAAAGGAAAAGCATGCTTTTTATAATCTGATTTTTTACTTGATAAAATATTCTAACATCTTTCATTATCAGTAAAGATAAGTCTATAATGCTGTGTTGGATAGCTATGTTCGTTACACTGTAGTCATTACAATTATTAATATTTTAAAATTTTATTGTGAAATGTTGGAGGCATTCAAAAGGGTGTAAAATAATTTCATCAACCTCTGTGTTATTATTCCAGTTGAAGCTCGCCATGTAATTCTCTCTCCCGCAGAGATAACCGCTATCCTAAACTTGTTTATTGTTCCCATGCACTTATTTAAATTTTTATTATACAGATTGAATATCCCTTATTCATAATCCTTGGGATTTAGAGGTGTTTCAGATTTGGGATTTTTTTTCAGATCTTGGTATATTTGCATTATACTTGCCAGTTAATTATCTCCTAATCCAAAAATTGAAAATCTGAGATGCTCCAATGAGCATTTCCTTTAAGCATCATGTTGACTCTCAAAAAGTTTTGGATTTTGGAGCAATTCAGATTTCAAGATTTTCAGATTTTGGATGTTTAACCTGTACATGTATATAAGCAATATATGTTGCTGCAATTGCATGTTTTTAAACATTATACAGATAATAACATACTGTATGTATCATTCTACAACTTGCCTTTTTTGGGTCGGTATGGTTTGTGAAATTTGTCTGGGGTGGTATGTGTTTGTCTGGGGTGGTATTAGTTTGTCCCCTTTTCTCTGTGTAGTATACTTTTGTAGGAACACATTACAATTTATCCATTCTCCTGTTTAGAGACCCTTAGATTATTTCTAAATTGTTGTATACAGACAATGCTGCTGTGATTCACTTTCTTCTTATTTTGTTTTGGTTTGTACCTTTTACAGCCCACATGCAGGAAGATTTAGTTTCTTGTACACATGGATGAGAGTTCTTTTTTGAATGTTATCTAGTAGCAGAATTGCTGGGTTGTAGGGTTTGCACATCTACAACTTGATTTTGTCAAATGAGTCTCAAAAGTGGTTGAACGATTTTCCATTCCCACCAGGAGTATTTGTGAGCTCTCAGCTTTTCATATTCCCACTAACACATCATATGTCAGCCTTTTAAACTTCCATCAGTATGAGAGATGTGAAATGTACTCTTATTTTAAAAGTTTTTGTATCTTCTTGATTACTAGACTAAGTATCTTTTCTAAGCATAAGAGTGTGTATGCCATTTATATTTTCTCTCCTATGAACTGATTGTCTATATATTATTCATTTTAATATTTTTTGATACATTGCAATTATATTTCCCTAGCCTTAGGCTTGGCATATCTTTTAATTTATCTTTTTAGTGTCTTTTTATGCACAGACTTTTCTAATGTTAAGGTAATCAGACCTGCCAGTCTATTGCTTTGTGCTTTTTAGGGTCTAATTTAAGAAACTATCCTTATCCTGGAGTCAAAGATTTCTTTTATACCTCTTTCTAAAGTTATAAAGTTTTATACTTCATATTTAATTTCCCTAGAATTGATTTTTTTTTCACCTGGATAACCAGTTATGCCAGCATCATTGAATGGTTGGTTCTTTCCCCACTGTGTTAGGTCATTCTTGCACTGCTATGAAGAAATACCCAAGACTGGGTAATTTTTAAATTGGCTCCTGGTTCTGCAGGCTGTACTGGAAGCATGACACTGGCATCTGCTCAGCTTCTGGGGAGGCCTCAGGGAGCTTTTACTCACAGCGGAAGGTGAAGTGGGAGCAGGTGCGTCACATGGTAAAAGCATGAGTGAGCGAGCGAGCGAGCGAGCAAAGGGAGGTACCATACATTTTTAAACAATCAATTCATGTGAGAATTCATTCACTATGTGGGGACAGCACCAAGGGGATTTCTTGAGAAATCCACCCCCATGATCCAGTCACCTCCCACTAGGCCCCACCTCCAACACTGGGGATTACAATTCAACATGAGATCTGGGTGAAACAAATATCCAAACTATATCATTCACTGATCCACAATGCCATTTGTCATGTGTATCAAGATGTCATTATAGGTGTAGGTTTATTTTTAGGCTCACTGTTCTGTTTCCTTTGGTTTGTTTCCCTATCCCAATCTCAATGACCATAGCTTTAAAATAAATCTTAATATCTGCTAAGGCTGGTCTCCTAACTTATGCAGTAATGTATAGTAGTTCCCCCTTATCCTCAGTGGATGCGTTCCAAGACCGCCAGTGAATGCATAAAACCATGGATAAGTACCAGACCCAGTTGCCATCAATCACAACACGTTTATGTTGATGTCTTACACCCACAAATTTAATGCCTTTTCTATTTTAATTAAGCACTTACCATGTACTGTGGTGGTAACTTTGGCAGTTGGAGATGTGATAACGAAACTAGCATGAATTTCTTTTTCTTTCCTCACAATTTCATGGATAGAAGATTTATTCTTACTGTGTAGATCTTGGCAACCTCAGCATATGATTTTTTTTCTTTCCGTATTAAGTTGAAGACTTTCACCTTTTCACATAAAGGAAGCACTTTATGATTTGTCTTTGGCATATCTACTCTTGCACTTTGGGGACCTTATTACGTCAGATAGGGGCTACTTGAACACAAGCACTGCATACTATAGCCGTTCATCCTTTTTTTTTTTTTTTTGAGACGGAGTCTCCCTCTGTTGCCAAAGCTGGAGTGCAGTGATACGATCTTGGCTCACTGCAAGCTCCGCCTCCCAGGTTCACACCGTTCTCCTGCCTCAGCCTCCTGAGTAGCTGGGACTACAGGCGCCCGCCACCATACCCAGCTAATTTTTTGTATTTTTTTAGTAGAGACGGGGTTTCACCGTATTAGGCAGGATGGTCTCGATCTCAGTTGATCTTAGAACGCTACTAAGTGACTGCTGAGCAGGTAGCGGGTACAGCGTGGATACGCTGGACGAAGGGAGGATCCACATACCAGGTGCAATGGCAGGAGATTTCATCATGCTGCTTAGAGTGGCATGCAGTTTAAAACTTATGAATAGTTTTTCTATAATTTTTCTTTTAATATTTTTTAACTATGGTTGACTGTGGGTAATTGAAGCTATGGAAAGTGAAACCATGGATAAGCGGGGGCTACTGTATGACTATTCTTGGTCCTTGCTTTTTCCTTACACCGTGCGCGCGCGCACGCACACACACACACACACACACACACACCCCGCCATCACCTCATGGAAATATACATACAGATACATACAACCATCAATAATAACTAAATTAACGTAGTTAAGGAAAGTGTAATACTCAGGTCGTATCTTAGCTAATGTTTTCCAGTATGCTCACAGTGGAGGCATTTTCATGGCAGTTAGATAATCTTTGGGTTAAGTTTAAAGATTTCATGCGTAGTTGAGGAGTCAAGCATTATTCAAAGGCACTTTACACATCCCTTCGTTCCATTCCCAGAATGTTTCACTTTTTTCTTTTCTTTTTTTTGAGACACGGTCTCGCTGGGTCACCCAGGCTGGAGTGCAGTGGACCAGTCTTGGCTCACTGCAACCTTTGCCTCCTGGGCTCAAGCGATTCTCTGCCTCAGCCTCCGGAGTAGCTGGGACTACAGGCAAGCACCACCACACACGGCTAATTTTTGTATTTTCGGTAGAGATGGGGTTTCACCCAGTTGGCCAGGCTGGTCTCAAACTCGTGAGCTCAAAGCGATCCACCCATCTCCGCCTCCTGAAGTGTTGGGATTACGGGCATGAGCCACTGCAGCCAGCCCTGTTTTGCATTTTATAATTGAAAATGTTCAAATGTACACAGAGCAAAAATAGTATAATGAACTTCCAGCTTAATTAATTATTCATTTTCAGGTTTCATTTATCTCCCCACAACACGAATGCATTTTTGTTTTGTTTTGTTTTGTTTTGTTGCTTTGCTAGGGTGTTTTAAAACAAATACCAGAATTTATATTCTGTCATTTCTAGGTTGCAGGTCTTAGTGTTGGCAAATGCCCCAAGGGAAGTCAGGGTTTCAGACTAGCTTAATATTCTTCATTTTCCCTTGCTCATTGATTTTGGCCTTTGAAGGATTTTTCTACTTTCTTGTCAATTTAATTATCTAGCATTTGGTGGCTTATACAATGAGAGGATTTTCAGACTATTTAATGTATCATATTTGCTGGAAACAATACCATGATTTATTTAAATATTCCCCATTATTGTCATTTAATTTGTTTAGAATTTTTTGCTATTATGAAAAAACAGTGACTACACATATTAGAATCTGTGTGTACATATTTATATACTTGCTTAGGATAAATTTAGGTGGAACTGTAGGATCAGAAAATGCTCATTGTTAATGGTTTTTGATTACTGTTGTCAAGTTGCCTACCAGTAATAGATCATATTATACTTTCACCAGTGATGCATAAGAATCTGTGTTACTCCCTAACCAGTTAACAGAGGTTGTTACTGTTTTTTCCAGACTTAGCCAATCTAAGGTTTTAAAATGGTGTATTCTATTTTTAGTTTTAAAAATTCTAATAGAGTTGACACACTTATTGGCTGTTGGCTCATGTGTGCCTATATGTGTTTCTTTTCCCATTTTCAGGACCATTTGGTCTCGTGAATGTTTTCCTCCACTTTTGACTTGTGTCATAGGAATTCATGGCTGCCAACAATCCAGGGCAATTGCCTGCCCTTATCTTTTATAGATATATAAAGAAATATTTACACTTGAAATCCAATGTCTAGGTTTCCTTTTATAGAAAGGGTAGAAATGGGTAAGTTACAGATAAAAGGCAGTTGGGTGTGTTTCTCATTGTTATAGCTGGTTTTGGTACCTGGGGCTCATTATACTGTTGTTTGTATTTTTTATTTGAAGTTCACCATAATAAAGAGCTTTATAGGATAGTTGGCAAGAGCTACCAGTTGATATTTTTGGGTTTTATTTTTATGTCTAGCTAGGAACAATAATAAATGTTAAATATGTTTCTCTAAGCCCAGCGTAACTAAATTTTAACTTTTAAATGAATAGCTTTTTAATTTTAATTTTAATTTTAATTTGTACCAACTTAAATGCTGCTTAATACTTACTTAGTCTTATTTTCTACTGATTTCTCTTAATTTGTTTTTAAAGAATCCCATAGGAAGGATAAATCTGGCTAATTGTACCAGTCGTCAGATAGAACCAGCCAACAGAGAATTTTGTGCAAGACGCAACACTTTTGAATTAATTACTGTCCGACCACAAAGAGAAGATGACCGAGAGACTCTTGTCAGCCAATGCAGGGACACACTCTGTGTCACCAAGTATGTATTGGCCTATAAATATTTCAATCAACTAAGCAATTGATTGCTCACTATGTACACTATGTACTTACCACTAAGAAATATCAGAGATGGTCCTTGACGTTGAAAAGGGCACAGCCTTAGTGAGAAAACAAAACACACACAAAGCAGTAAGTGAACCATCTATAATAACCAAATTAACGTAGTTAAGGAAAGTATAATACTCAGGTCGTATCTTAGCTAATTTTTTCCAGTATGCTCACAGTGGAGGCATTGTCATGGCAGTTAGATAATCTTTGGGTTAAGTTTAAAGATTTCATGCGTAGTTGAGGAGTCAAGCATTACAAAGAGACTTTACACATCCCTTCCTTCCATTCCCAGAATAACCTCATGTAGCCAGATGACTCACAAAAACAATCTCATTCTATTCTGCAAATGTCTGGATGGAGATTAACAGAATAAAACTTTTGGGGGTACCCCTTTTTTAATTAACCCTGAGCTCAAGTGTAAGATACAAAGGCTTATTGCTAAGATTCTGAGATAGGTTTCTTTGCTTGGATACCTACGAGAAGCTTGAAGACCAACTTCAGTGTACAGAGTTGTCATTAAGTACAAAAGTTAGAATTTGATAAGATCTTTAGTAATTAGGCTGTTGTTGGATATTGCAGATGGGGGGAGATTGGTAGGACTAGCTTTATGAGTTTCTAATGTGAAAATATTAGAAAGCTATAGCCAGGAGACACGATACTAAAATAGAACAAAGTTGCCCAGAGACTGCCAATTTGTTTTAAAATAGCTAGATAGAAGACTCATTTGTTGGAAAATTTTGATGTCTAGATTACTTTCAGATTTATTCATTTTAACTCATTCATTCTTTCAGAGGTCTTCTATGCAGTGGTGGAATCAGACAGGGCAGGACAGGCAAAATGGATTTCTAATCATTTTGTTTGATAGCAACCTGTCCATGGCCATGGTCAGTGGATGAACCAGCCAAAGTGCAGTATCCAGATAGTTCTTGACCACAGCAGCCCACTTCAGCCATTTTGAGTATCACTCACATTTTTTGTATAACCTTATTTTTCACTGGTTGCATAAACTCTCTTAGACTTCTCTGTAGACCTTCTCCTGTGATGAAAAAAAAAAAAAAAAATAGCCAGATTACATGTTGCTTTAATTACTCTGTGCCTCATTTACTTGTGGTCTTTCTTACTATAAAATTATAACTTGGATGGGTACCCTTCGCTCAAGCATATGAGAGTGGTACATTCTCAATTCAGTCGTGGCTGAGTCTTCAGCTTTGCTTGGTGGCCTAAATTTTATTTAACTTTTTTGATGGTGAAAATATAAACATTCTGCAGTTCTGCATTCTCCTTTGCCTCGCTGATCTGCTTCCTTACAGGGCCTTGGGCCTTTTGGACTTAGGCCTTTTACTTGAATTTAATGTACCTCATTTTCATTTCTACTAAGTTTGCTGTCAATGCTAACGATTTGTCTTCTGATCTCTACTGCATGCTTCAAAACAGACACTACACATTGAAACCAGAATGTTTTATCACACGGGGAGGCAGTAGTTACAGTGGAGTTCTGAGGTCAACAGATTTAAGTTTAAATCCTGACTCATCAAATGTAACCATGGCAGGTCACTTAACTTTGCTGGCCCTCTGAAATCTTGTGTGTCAAAAAGGAAAAATAAACTCTACAGTGACAATAGAGTTTTTGTTGTTGTTGTTGTTGTTTTAAGCCTCTTGAACCAGAATAGGTTCACAGAGACTTCAGACAATAGAGATGAATGAGTAAACACACTTAGCACAGTTTTGAGTACATGGAATGAGCTTAACAAATGGTGGCTATTATAAGTGCAGAACTTTCTTCATTGACTACTAGAAGGTGATAAACTCCACTTATTCATATTTACACCATTTCTAGTACCAATGGGGAGAACTTATAAAGTTGTAGAATGAGTGCAATGTAAAAACCTAATGGCTGGCCGTTCCCTAGAATGATGTTCGGGCTATGAGTTAGGGAATCCCCCCTTCCTTACTCTGGCCTGCCCCATCAACTAGTTATTCATTCAACTTGTAGCTAAATATGGATGCAAGGAAAATATTCCTAATATGGACAGAGAGGTTAGGATAGACAAAGTCTTAGGATCTTTAGATAGTTTATTATAAATACCATGTTCTACTAATATAGTAGGACAAATCTAATGGGAGACAGTGCAAAATAATATTACCTGTAGAGCCAGGTGAAGGATCATGAGTCTGTGATTGCAGCTGTTGGGGAACCTGACTCTGAAGATTATATTGGGAGTGCCTATATTCAGGGAGGGCCTATATTCAGGCCTTTGGTGCTCTTGCTGAGAAGTTGCCCACACTCAGTGGGTGTCCTATACCATCAGGTTACCCAGGCCACACACTACCTGTATAAAACACCTGTTGGAAACACCATCCTTTACCAAGTGTAATCAGTGTAAGTTAGCATCAGTTAACCAAACTGGGGATAATTTTCCTCTGTTTTATTTGGAGATGCACCTCACTAAGTGGCTCTGGATTAGCATCTATATAAGGTGGTTAAAGGTAATTCATTTACTGGTTTATTTAGTCATTTTTTTTCCCTAGCAAGAGTACATGGGGGTATGGAATGGGGGGAGAAGAATTCTGACCTCTTTGGTTGTTTGTTCCTGTAGGAACTGGCTGTCTGCAGATACTAAAGAAGAGCGGGATCTCTGGATGCAAAAACTCAATCAAGTTCTTGTTGATATTCGCCTCTGGCAACCTGATGCTTGCTACAAACCTATTGGAAAGCCTTAAACTGGGAAATTTCCATGCTATCTAGAGCTTTTTTGATGTCATCTTAAGAAACACACTTAAGAGCATCAGATTTACTGATTGCATTTTATGCTTTAAGTACGAAAGGGTTTGTGCCAATATTCACTATGTATTATGCAGTATTTATATCTTTTGTTTGTAAAACTTTAACTGATTTCTGTCATTCATCAATGAGTAGAAGTAAATACATTATAGTTGATTTTGCTAAATCTTAATTTAAAAGCCTCATTTTCCTAGAAATCTAATTATTCAGTTATTCATGACAATATTTTTTTAAAAGTAAGAAATTCTGAGTCGTCTTCTTGGAGCTGTAGGTCTTGAAACAGCAACGTCTTTCAGGGGTTGGAGACGGAAACCCATTCTCCAATCTCAGTAGTTTTTTCAAAAGGCTGTGATCATTTATTGATCATGATATGTCTTGTTACTAGGGTACTGAAAAAATGTCTAAGGCCTTTACAGAAACATTTTTAGTGATGAGGATGAGAACTTTTTCAAATAGCAAATATATATTGGCTTAAAGTGTGAGGCTGCCTTCAGAAAAGAGATGTGGACATAGGCAATGTGTGAGACTTGGGGGTTCAATATTTGATATAGAAGAGTTAATAAGCACATGGTTTACATTTACTCAGCTACTATATATGCAATGTGGTGCACATTTTCATAGAATTCTGGCTTCATTACGATCAGACTTAGCATGTTAGTTTTTTCTGTAATAAGCTTACAGACTTAGCATATTAGTTTTTTCTACTACAACAAGTGTAAATTGAAAAATCTTTATATTAAAAAAGTAAACTGTTATGAAGCTGCTATGGACTAATAATACTTTGCTTGCCAAAGTGGGTTTTTGTTGTTGTTTGGGTTTTTTTTTTTTTGGTTCATGAACAATAATGTCTAGAAACCCATTTTGAAATTGGAAAATTATTAAGTCACATATCACCTTTAAACACCTTTTTTTAATTATAAAATATTTGAAAGCAGGGTCTCAACTTTTAAATACTTTGAATTTCTTCTCTGAATTATTAAAGTTCTTTATGACCTCATTTATAAACACTAAATTCTGTCACCTCCTGTCATTTTATTTTTTATTCATTCAAATGTATTTTTTCTTGTGTATATTATAAAAATATATTTTATGAGCTCTTACTCAAATAAATACCTGCAAATGTCTAAAGGAATCAGTTGTTTAGGAAGCACTGTTTCAGTGTGTGGTATGGTTGCTCTGCATCCCTGGGCTGGGAGCTTCTTGTGGGTACTGTGCTGACAATGTCTCATCCATCTTTGTCTCTCTACCCAGTTTGGCTTATTGTGTGTTCTTAGGGCTGCTATTGAATGCATAAGTGAATGAAGGATCTATTTCTGAGGCATTTCAACTGAATATGGTAATTGGATGTGCATTTGAAGAGAGGGAGTATAATTCCCAAGTCTTTAGCAGATACTGAATGGATGAGTGATATCATCAGCCAGACAGGGAATAGGTTTGATGGGACTGATAAGAAGGTCCCTTGTACTTATTTATAGACTTGCATTTATTTTTGAGTAGGCCTTCAAAGGGCACAAAAGCATGGTACAAAATTCAGAATGCACAAAGAAGGTAAAGTTAAAAAGCAAGTCTTCTCCCACTGTCATAACTACTTTTACCAATGTTTATGTCCTGCCAGAGGACACTACACATGTTGCATAGAAATATTTATATTCTTTTGTTCATAAAAATATTCTATACATACCATTTATTGTAAGTTAAACAAAAAGTGTAACAGTATTCCTTAGAGATCATCTTAATATATAGATAGTATTTATAAAATTCAACTTTAGAAGAAATTTAGTTTAAGGTGATTGTGAGACCTCAAGCTAGAAATACTCCGTAAGCAGTAGAAAATGCCACCCTGAAGATTTTCAGTGTCATCTGCCTAAGGGGGATTGTTGAAACTATTGGAGTGAATAAGATCATCCAGGGAATATGATGTGGGAAGAGAAGAAAGAAAAAAAGGAACACTGTTCTTTATTTTTTTTTTTTTTTGAAACAGGGTCTCACTCTCTCCCCCAGGATGGAGTGTAGTGGTACAGTCTCGGCTCACTGCAACCTCTGCTTCCCGGGTTCAGGTGATTCTCGTGCCTCAGCCTCCTGAGTAACTGGGATTACAGGCACACACCACCACGCCCAGCTAATTTTTGTATTTTTACTAGAGATGGGGTTTCACTATGTTGGCCAGGCTGGTCTTGAATTCCAGACCTCAAGTGATCCTCCTGCCTTGGCCTCCTAAAGTGCTGAGATTAGAGGTGTGAGCCACCACTACTGTCCTGAACACTGTTCTTTAGGGGAAAAGTAGAAAAAACAAGTCTAATGCTTGTCTTCTATGAAAGAAAAACAAGAATGGTGTCTGGTGAGACCAAAGAAGAAAATATTTTGACTGGCTACGGTGGCTCACGCCTGTAATCCCAGCACTTTGGGAGGCTGAGGTGGGTGGATGACCTGAGGTCAGGAGTTTGAGACCAGCCTGGCCAACATGGTGAAACCTTGTCTCTATCAAAAATATAAACAATTAGCTGGATGTGGTGGCACGTGCCTGTAAGCCCAGCTCCTTCGGAGGCTGAGGCAGGAGAATCACTTGCACCCAGAAGACAGAGGCTGCAGTGAGCCGAGATTGTGCCACTGCACTCCAGCCTAGGCAACAGAGTGAGACTGTCTCAAAAAAAAAAAAAAAAAAAGATTCTAACCACAGAGTCATAAAGCAGAATAAAGATAATGTGAATTTAAATTTGGAGCAGTCAGTTGAACAAAATGGTTCAGATAAAAAATCAGGTTACAAGAGAATCTGTATAGAAAAAGAATGACAGAATTGATTGCATTAAAAAAATCTGATAAATATCTAAAGTTAAAACACTAAGCAACAAAGGGAGAATATTTACAACATATTTAATAAGGCACTGATATGCAAAAACATAAAGAGCTCCTGTGCAACTGTGGTGGCTCATGCCTGTAATTGCAGCACTTTGGGAGGCTGAGGTGGGAGAATCACTTGAGGCCAGGAGTTCAAGACCAGCCTGGGCAACATAGCAAGACCCCGTCTCTACAAAAAAAATGAAAAAAATTAGCCAAACATGTTGGCACATGACTAGTCTCAGCTACTCGTGAGGCTGAAGTGAGAGGATTGCTAGAGCCCAGGAGGTGAAGACTACAAGTGAGCTGTGATCATACCACTGCACTTCAGTCTGGGCAACAGAACGAAACCCTCTCTCTGAAAAAAAAAAATTAAAAAAATAAAAAATAAAAAGAACCAACAAGTGGTTCATTGTTACCGCATTGGGAATTAGGTAAAAGAAAAACAAAAGAGCTCCTATGACTGGCTGTCTGTGAGCATTTACTATGTGCCAGGCATTATTCTTGGTGTTTTGCCTGCAGTGTCTCAGATCATCTTCATAAGACCTTATCAAATAAGCACTGAAGCTAAAGTTTTGGTCACTTTTCTGAGGCCCCACGTTGAGCAAGTGGCAGACCAGGATTTGCACTCAGTCTACTCCAGAATCCACATACTTAACACTCTGATGTTTCTCAAATAAATAAGAAAAAGAAAATTTAACCTAAAGAAGAGGGGCAAATAGTATTAGCAGGAATTGCATACACACAAATTCAAAGAGCCGGCAAACATGTAAAAATAATACTAATAAAAATACAGATTTAAATGGCAATGGGTTGTTGGCCCACAGGTGGTGAAACTATAACCAACATTACTGAGAAACTTATGCTCTTTGTGGGAATAGAAACTGAAACAGACTGCTTGAATGGCAACTTGGTAACTTCCAGGAATCTACCAACACACAGGATCAGACTGTCAAATCTGACTTCCATGCATCAGAGACCTTACCAATATCAAGCTTTCCTCATAGTTTCAAGGACACAAGGAATCAAAAAGCCCTGGCAAAGGAAGGAGAGGTCTGCATCATCCTGCATGCCTCCCAGGCTCTCGTTCCCAGAGGAGACACCTGCTCTGTGGCCCAGGGTAATAGATGAGACCTCAAGGGAGGTTTGCGGTTCTCTTACTCAGCAGGGAGGCCTTAGGTATGGAAATATTGCGTTTTATACCCTAGGTGGTATAGTTTTGGTGACTATCTTAGGAGTCTTGTCTTACAAATCCATAAATTCTAAGTGTATTTGCTGTAAGCAACCCTTAACCAGCCATATCCTACTAAGCACATTCCACAGATAAAGAGTTCTCTCAGCAAATACCATTTGTCTATTTACTAGGAGGTTCAGTTCTTAGGATGTTTACCAGGAATTTCCTTTACCAAAATCAAAGGCCAGCTGTGCTAACTCCCCACTTCTCAGACAAGCTTGCATGTGAGCAGAAATGTATATAAAGGGATGATTATTACAATACTGTTTTTATCTATCATCTATCCATCTTCTATCTATTTATCATCTATCTGTTTATTGAGACAGAGTCTCTGTCACACAGGCTGGAGTGCAGTGGTGTGATCTCAGCTCACTGCAACCTCTGCCTCCCTGGTTCAAGCAATTCTACCTCAGCCTCCAGAGTAGCTGGGATTACAGGTGCCCGCCCCCATGCCTGGCTAGAGACAGTTTTTAAAGGGAAAAAAATAGAAACCAATAGTGAAAAAATGAATAATCCGCAAGCCCATTAGCAGGAAATTCTGGTACATTTTTCCTACAAGACACCATGTAGTGGTCAAAAAGAATGAAGCAAGTGTATATCTATATATTGACTTGGAAAATTTTCCAGAGCAACTTATGGGGGAATGGGATATACCACACAACATGGAACCATGTATGTAACATAGATGCACATAAATAGATACAAGTGTGAAAGAAACCACATGAAGTACATGGGGAAAAGGTTGGGAGCAGTGTGGGGTGGAGGAATGCTTTGACCTTTGACTCTGTTTTTAGAGTATTTGATATGTTTACAAATATATGTATTTTCATATATCACTCATGTATGTGGGCTTGCGAACACTTCAAAAATAAAATCAAAATGAAAAATTGAGTGAATGGAAGACCTAATAGAGACTTCAGGATATTGGATTGTGAAGAGAAAGGCCTAACTGGGACAATAGTTTGGTGGGAAAACATTCAGGGAAGGATATTGTTTGGACTCAGAAAACAATACTCCAAAAAGAAGGTCTCAGAAGCAAGAGTTTTTCTCTGATCTTCTCCCACCCTCCTGTCTCTCAGTCCCATTCCCTGCCAGGGATAGCCGTGGAAACTAGAGCCCCTCTTCCCCATGGTGAGTCATAGAAACAACAACCTCTTTTCTCCAAAGCCAGCCACAAAACCTAAACATATTTCTCTAACTTTCCCTTTGCCTTTCTGTATAAAACTGGCCGTAAAGAAGTGATCTGACCTACCTTGTTTGACTGTAGGTCATGAGACCCTTATTCCAGAACTGGTCCTGCTCCACACCCAGAAGGAAGGAACACGGCTCAGAGATGCCAAGAAGAATCTAGACAAGCCTTGCTGGCTTTCCCTGCACAGTCTATTCGCATTAGATCTACCCTTTTTGTCCAACTTCTACACAGCGGTCAATGCTTTGTTGAACCTAAGCATAAAAATGGCCAATTTCTCTGGTATTTTTGTGTCTTCATTCTGAATGCCCCTGTGTATACACATTAAGTAAATTTGTATGCCTTTTCTCCAATGAATCTAACTTTTGTGAGTTGATTTTTCAGTGAGCCTTCAGCGGGCCAAAGAGAACTTTCCCCTTGACCCCAAGTTCCCCTTAAAATTATTTTTAATGATAAACTTAATTATTTTTAGCTGATGTAGTAAGCAGGGTACAGACTATGCTACTATAAAAAAAAAAAAGAATCATAGCAAAAATAGAAGAGGTAAAAGAAGACAGAAGTTTCTTTCTCATAGGACAGTCCAAAGAGAGGGGACTGATTCTGGGCAGAAAGATGATTTTGAGCCTTGAGGGTGTCCAGGGTCCAAGGTCCTTGTCCCGGACATAGCCTGGCATGTGGCCCTTGTCCTCATGGCCAAAGAAAGCTCATCTGTATCACATTCATGGTCCATCTATCAGGAGAGGGGAAAGTGCAGAGCTCATTCTCAGTCATTTTGAGATTAAGACCAAGAAAACGTAGTCTTTAGTTGAGTGACCACAACCCCTGTTGAAATTCACCAGGGTTCTACCGTACAAAGGTAAAATATGGTGCATTCAGGGGACTATCAGCAGGCCTTACTACTGCTTCTACATCCTTCAGTTTTGTTGAAAGCAAAGATATGAAAACCACCTAACTTGCAAAAGGATTTGTTAATCTGCCTTTAGGGTCCAGGAAAACCAGTATTTGGACTGTCCCTTTTCTTTTAGTATTGGAAGGGTTTTGCATCCCAGGAAAGCGACGGTAGAGAGTTAGGCAGAAAGCACGCCTTTCCTGTGTAAAGTGGGAGTAGAGGGGTGACATTGGGAAGGCAGTGGGGAGGGAAAAAAGAACACCTCAGGCAGTTTGGCTCATTAAACAGGAGGATGGCAAAGTGGCTTCATGCGCATGCGCCCTTTAGCAAGTCTTCGGCACTCACGGGCTTGTGGCTGCCCAGATCTAGGGCATTCGATTGTAACCGGGCAGCTTAACTTCAAAATACATTTTTTTTTTTTT
>NW_012116289.1:3133029-3142408 GCF_000951035.1 Colobus angolensis palliatus | reverse complement strand
AGGCTTGAGCCACCGCGCCCGGCCCCAAAATACATTTTAAAGCATTTTTTCTTTTTCTTTTGGGTTTCAAGATATACCCTGGAAGCATACTGCAGGAACATTTTCCCTAAGCCTTAAAACAGACTCCATGTCCCTCCCTTTCTCACCGTATATACTCCCTTCACGTTTATCCAACGTTCTGCTAGTGTCTAACTGTGTGCCTTCTTAGAAGTTTCAGAGGCTCATCTTGAGACAGACACAGCCTGGAGACTCAGCTGCAAAATTCCAGAGATTACTTCCAGATGGCTAGTTAACAACCTAGTCATTGTTGAGATGACACCAGCCCAAGATCCAAGCGGACTGGAACCCAAGATAACCACCAAACGCAGACATTGTTCTCAGCACAATCCTTGCATGCCTTCCTTATCAAGTTTTCCTTTTTTAAACTCCTGTCTTCCCTCCAAAAAATCAAAGTGGCTGCTTTGGATGGGAATATGGCCACTTCTCCTTTACTAATTTTGGTTAATAAAATCATTTTCTTTCCACCAGACCTTGCTCTTCATTAGACTCTGCAAGTGGGGAGCATGCAGACCTGCCCTGGGTTACATGGTCATGGGGTGCAACGTGAAGGTGTTTACCAAAGGGCAAATCAGGAGTGTCCAGAGTACATGGCAACACCTCCCAAGCATTGAGCTTTCATGCTTGTTTCATTGTCAGGACGTCCTTGAGAAGAAGGACCACTGGAGCCACAGTTGGAGGGAGTACTGAGTAGCAATGCTGCCTTTCCTGCAGGCAGCGAGGTGTTCGCTTTTTCATGCTTATGTTTAGCTCGCGGTTCTCTCCTTCCTTAGAGAACTCAAGTTTCTCATGTCTTTAACCATATCTGTATTTATTTACTTGCCAATTTTATATTGACTGTATTTCCTCCAGTACTTTTTTTCCTCCAGTTTTGTTTTGGAAGATTTGCTATCTATAAGCACCAGCCACTGTAGTGACCTACTTTATTAGTTATAATAATTTTTCATGATTCTTTTTGGTGTTCAGAGATATCAACTTCAAATAATAATGATGTCTGCACCTTTCCAACATTTGTATCACACTTTCTATTTTTGTTCTCCCAGAACAATATAATAGTGGTGATAGCAGGCATTTCTGATTTAGTAAGAATATTCTAGTATTCACTATTAAATATAATGCTAAGTGTTCACTTGAGATAGATCTTTACTGTTTGTTATAGAAAGGAAATTTCCTGATATCCCTCTTTTTCTATGGCCAGCTTCCAAATTTATAATCCAGATACAAAAATATGACATTCCCCCTAAAAGGAAAAGTATGAACCACATTACTTCATAAATTGATGCCAGTTTGTGTCTGTGCTCTGGAAAAATTTAGATTTTAGACAATTTTTTTTTTTTTTGAGACGGAGTCTTGCTCTGTCCCCCAGGCTGGAGTGCAGTGGCTCAATCTTGGCTCGCTGCAACCTCCGCCTTCTGGGTTTAAGGGATTCTCCTGCCTCAGCCTCCCGAGTAGCTGGGAATTCAGGCATGCACCACCACGCCTGGCTAATTTTTGTATTTTTTAGTAGAGATGGGGTTTCACCATGTTGGCCAGGCTGGTCTCAAACTCCTGACCTACTACTGATCCACCCGCCTCAGCCTCTCAAAGTGCTGGGATTACAGGCGTGAGCCACTGCGCCCAGCCTGCTTCTTGAAGATGTTAAAGACTTGCTCCTAAAACAATCTAACCTGGGTACATGTTTTGCAGATAGTTTGTGTATTCGTTATCTATTCCTGGGTAACAAATTACCCTAAAACTGAGTGGCCTAAAATGACAACATGCAGCATGTCACAGTCACTATGGGTCAGGAATCTAGACTCTGCTCTGGCTCAGAGTCCGTCACAGGGCCACAATCAGGTGTCAGTCCTGGGACTACAGTCCATCTCAAAGCTCGGCTAGGGAAGGGTCTGCTTCCAGCTACTTGTCTGGTTTTGGAAGGATTCAATTCCTCACACCATGTTAGAACGAGGACCTCAGTTCCTTGCTGGGTCTTGGTTGGAGGATGCCCTCAGTTCCTTACCATAGGGGCCTCCCCATAGGGCATGTGGTAGCTTCAATAGAGTGGGCCAGTGAAAAGAGCCGAGGGAGTACAAGCAGGATGGAAGTCATGTTTTGCAACCTATTCTTAGAAGTGACACCCCATCACTTTTGCTATATTCTGTTTACTAGAATCAAATCACTAGATTAAACCATGCTCAATTGGAGGGAATCACTGGGGGGCATTTTAAAAGCTTCCTACCAACTGTATTATAATGTTTAATTCTTTCTGTGTTTCTTGGCTCATATAATATTTCTACTTCATTTCTTTAAAAAAAATTTTTTTTGAGAGTGCAGTGGCACTATCACAGCTCACTGCAGCCTTCCTGGGCTCATGGGATCCTCCCTGCTCGACTTCCCAAGTTGCTGGGACTGCAGGTACACTCCACTGCACCCAGCTAATGTTTATTTTTTATTTTTTTGTAGAGATGGGGGTCTTGCTATGTTGCCTAGACTGGCCTCAAACTCCTAGTCTCAAGCAATCCTCCCCCTCAACCTCCCAAAGTGCTAGAATTGTAGGCCTGAGCCATCATACCTGGCCATATTTCTACCTCTTAAAGAGATTTGGTAATTGCTCTATCTCTAGACACTCATTCATACTTCAGACTTTTAAATGTAAAACTGTACATTGGGCTGGGCACTGTGGCTCAAGCCTGTAATCCCAGCACTTTGGGAGGCTGAGGCGGGTGGATCACAAGGTCGGGAGATCGAGATCAGCCTGACCAACATAGTGAAACCCTGTTTCTACCAAAAATAGAAAAATTAGCTGGGCGTGGTGGCACGTGCCTGTAATCCCAGCTACTCAGGAGGCTGAGGCAGGAGAATTGCTTGAACCTGGAAGGTGGAGGTTGCACTGAGCTGAGAACACACCAGCACACTCCAGCCTGGGCAACAGAGCAAGACTCTTTCTCAATAAACAAACAAACAAACACACACACACCAAAAAACAAAAACAAAACAAAACAATACCCAGAAAAAACACTGTATGTTCTATTTTCAAATAATTTTTAAAAAATTGCTTTTGTTTTTGTTTTTGAGACAGGGTCTCCCTCTGTTACCCAGGTTTGAGTGCAGTGGTACAATCACGACTTGCTGCAGCCTTGACCTCCTAGGCTCAAGGATCCTCCTGTCTCAGGCTCCTAAGTAGCTGGGCCTGCCAGTGTGCTTCACCATGCTTGGCTATTTGTTTTTGTATTTTTTGTGTTTTCCAGCCTATTTTCTCCCTGTTGTTCAGGTTGGATACTTTTTTTGTCCTATCTTCCAGTTTACTAATACTTTTTTCTGTTCTCTTCATTCCGCTGAAGTAAAAACATCCATAGAGTTTTAAATTCTGATTGTTGTATTTTTCAGTTTGACATTTCCACTTGATTCTTCTTTGTATCTTCTACTTCTTTGCTGAGACTTCCCATTTTTTCATTTATTTCAAGCATGTTTGTTTAACAGTTGCTCACTGAAGCATTTTTGGAATGGCTGCTTTAAAATCCTTCTCAGGTAGTTTCAACATGTGTGTGATTTGGCACCCATCAATTGATTCTTCTTGTTCAAGTTGAGATTTTCCCGGTCTTGTATAAGCGATTTAA
Source organism: Colobus angolensis palliatus (assembly GCF_000951035.1). NCBI lineage: Eukaryota > Metazoa > Chordata > Mammalia > Primates > Cercopithecidae > Colobus > Colobus angolensis. The sequence continues at coordinate 3,138,755 of NW_012116289.1, read as the reverse complement.
ATATTGTGCAATGGACATTGAGGGTATTACGCTATGAAACTCTGTATTTTATCTAAACCTTGTGATTTAGTAGGTCTCCTCTGATATCATGCTGGTGGGAGGGAGGGGGTCTTGCCTTATTTCTGTCCGGTGCAGGGTGAAAGTCCAGATGCCATTGGCCCTTGAGGAGGCAGGTCTCCTTGTTAGTGCCAGGTGGGTGGGAATGGGAGTCCATGCTCCCACTAGGCCTCTGTTGGTAGCACCTAGGCTGGGAGAGAGGCATCTTGCCAGTGTTTCTCAAGTAATGTTCACTGCCAACAAGGAGGGGAGGGAGTGGACGGCAGTGAGACATCCGACTTCCCATTGACCTCCTCTAACACTGGTAGGTGAGGGGAGCTCATCATCACTGGATAGGATCGAAAGTCAGGATCCCAAGTGGCCTCTAGTGACTCAGTATGGGCTCTTGATCCCTGCTGTCAAGGGTAGAAGTCTAGGCACCCCACCTGGCCTTTGCTGACATGAGTGGGGGTAGGAATGTGTGTTTTTCTGTGGTGTTTGGGCTATGGTGATTACTGTTGCAGTTTTCTGTCTTGCTAGGCTGCTTCTTTTCTGCTCCTTTGGCTAGAGAGTGCAGGCTTCCCTTGGGGGCTTTTCTTTGTCTGCTGCCACTGACATTTCTGGGTTGTCAACTTTGCCAGCATCCAATTCAAGACAAAGTGTGCAATAAGAACACCCAGAGAAATCACCTATAGGATGCTACATACACAGCATATAGGCTTGAGTATAGGTTCCTTGGGTCTCAAGGTTTCTAGAGGGCTTCCTTTTTCTTTCCACCTTCCAGTCTTCTAATGTTTGTTTTATATATAATGCCCACGATTTTAGCTGTACTTAGCAGGGGGAATTGGGAGAAGTTTTTCTACTCCATCTCAGACTTGTTGATTGAAGTTCAACGGTTTGTAATTTCATGAGTTCTCAAGCACATCTTGTGGGGTTTACTTACGTTACTTTAAATGACCCTTTCTGTTTTTTTTTTTTTTTTGAGACAGGAGTCTTGCTCTGTCGCCTGGGCTGGAGTGCAGTGGCCAGATCTCAGCTCACTGCAAGCTCCGCCTCCCGGGTTTACGCCATTCTCCTGCCTCAGCCTCCGGAGTAGCTGGGACTACAGGCGCCCGCCACCTCGCCCGGCTAGTTTTTTGTATTTTTAGTAGAGACGGGGTTTCACCGTGTTAGCCAGGATGGTCTTGATCTCCTGACCTCGTGATCCGCCCGTCTCAGCCTCCCAAAGTGCTGGGATTACAGGCTTGAGTCACCGGGCCCGGCCGACCCTTTCTGTTATGAAGTAAATTGTTTTCTTTTCTTTTCTTTTCTTTTTGTTTCGAAACAGGGTCTCTGTTGCCCAGGCTAGAGTGCAGTGGTGCGATCTCGGCTCACTGCAACCACTGCCTCCTGGGCTCAGGCAATCCTACCATCTCAGCCTCCTGAGCATCTGGGGCTACAGGTGCATACCACCACACCCAGCTTGTTTTTGTATTGTTTTGTAGAGACAGGTTTTCGCCATGTTACCCAGGCTGGTCTTGAACTCCTGAGCTCAAGCAATCTGCCCACCCCAGCCTCCCAAAGTGTTGGGATGACAGGCATCCCTGGCTGTAGCTATAAATTGTTTTCTTTAATCAATTCTGTCAAGAAGTGCTCCAAAAGCTGTGTGTTGCTTTTAACTGTCTAGGCAATTTTGGTATATTACTAGTAAGGTTGAGTACCTTTCACATGTGTTTATTCGATCTATGTATTGCTTTATTTGTGAATTTCAGGTTAGTGTCCTTTTTCCGTTTTTCAATTGTCCTTCTTATTTGACTTACATGTTAGAGATATTACTATTTGGTTGTATGTGGTTGCAGCTACGCTCATCTCCTTTACAAGCTGTGCATTCTTTAGCTACAAATTGAATATTTTATTACCTACCACATAGATCTGTTGGGAGCATTAAATAAGACTATGAATGTTAACTCCTCAGACCAATAAGAAGGCAAAGAGTAAATTCCTAGTAAAAGGCAGTGATTATTTATTGTGGAATTAACTGCCCAAGGAGATCTGGAGACAGGCAGAAATAAATCTCTTCAGGCTAGTTGTCTTCCCAAGACCAAGCTTTCTGCTCTTACACTCTGAAGAGGTTGCTGGGAATATGAAAATGCCTAGAAGTTCCCTTGGCAAAGAACAATGCTTTGTGGCATTTGCTGAAGTTTTGTCACAGAGAAAATAACAGTAATACTATAATTTTAGAATTGCCTACTCTCAATGATAACATCTTTTTATTAATTTCAAAACTTCCTTGAGAAGTTAAAACAACTTTTACTTCCATAAAAAGGCTGTATAAAATGGATTTAACTTCCAAAATTTAACAGTTTATATGATTGAAGTATTAAAAAAATAACATGTACTTCACAAGGTTCAGAGGTTTCGGTGTAGTATATGAAGTTTGGCAAAATGTGAGACTTCAGACTGAAAATGTACCGAGTCCAAACTCATTCTACTCACTGAACAACAACCAGTAAGTGAAGAGATAAGGAGTTGGAGGAAGCAAAGCAACTTTACTTCTGAGAGCCAGCCACCAGAGAAGGTGGCAGACCAGCGTTCTAAAGAATCATCTTAAAAGACATGAATCTCAAGCTTCTTTTTAAATTTGGGATGGGGGAACAATGAGGTGACTAGTGACCATGGGTATCTGGGCATCAGAAGAAGGAGGTTGCAAAACTCCTTTGTCCTTGGTCAGGTCACAGTGCTCCTATAAATCTTTTTTTTTTTTTGAGATGGAGTCTCACTCTGTCACCCAAGCTGGAGTGCAGTGGCATGATCTCAGCTCAGTGCAACCTACACCTCCCAGGTTCAAGCAACCCTCTTGCCTCAGTCTCCCAAGTAGCTGGGATTACAGGCATGCATCACCACACCTGGCTAATTTTTTATTTTTAGTAGAGATGGGGTTTCACCATGTTGGCCAGGCTGGTCTCAAACTCCTGACCTCAGGTCATCCACCCACTTTGGCCTCCCAAAGTGCTGGGATTGCATGTGTGAGCCACCACGCCCAGCTAGCTCCTAAAGTCGTGGAGGGACCGGCTGGAGCTGTGGCAGAGGAACATAAATTGTGAAAATGTCATGGACATTTATCAGTTCCCAAATAATACTTTTATAATTGCTTATGCCTGTCTTACTTTAATCTCTGAATCCTGTTACCTTCGTAAGCTGAGGATGTACATCACCTCAAGACCACTATGAGAATGGTGTTAATTGTACAAATTGATTGTAAAATATGTGTGTTTGAACAATATGAAATCAGTGCGTCTTGAAAAATAACAGAGTAACAGCAAATTTTAGGGAACAAGGGAAGACAACTACAAGGTCTGACTGCCTGTGGGGTCAGGCAAAAAGAGCCATATTTTTCTTCTTGCAGAGAGCCTATAAATGGATGTGCAAGTAGGGAAGATATTGCTAAATTCGTTTCCTAGCAAGGAATATTGATATTCATACTCTGGGAAAGGAATTCATTCCTGGGGGGAGGTCTATAAACAGACGCTCTGGGAATGTCTGTCCTATTCAGTTGAGATAGGGACTGAGATATGCCCTGGTTTCCTACAGTACCCTCAGGCTTACTAGGATTGGGAAACTCCATCCTGGTAAATTTTTGGTCAAACTGGTTCTCTGCTCTTGAACCCTGTTTTTTGTTAAGATGTTTATCAAGACAATGCGTGCACCTCTGAACATAGACCCTTATCGGGAGTTCTGATTTTGCCCTTGTCCTGTTTCCTCAGAAGCATGTGATCTTTGTTCTGCTTTTTGCCCCTTGAAGCATGTGACCCACTCCCTGCTCGCACACCCCCTCCCCTCTTGAAATCCTTAATAAAAACCTGCTGGTTTTAAGGCTCAGGTGGGCATCACATTCCTACCGATATGTGATGTCACCCCCAGTGGCCCAGCTGTAAAATTCCTCTCTTTGTACTTTTTCTCTTTATTTCTCAGCCGGCTGACACTTACGGAAAATAGAAAGAATCTATGTTGAAATACTGCGGACGGGTTCCCCTGATACTGCAAAGTCTTCTACATACTCAGAACGGCAGTACAAGTTGTATTGTTTCACCTGCTTTAAATCAGACCCTGAGACCAGTGTAAATGGTGAGGTTTACTCTCTGTGATGATTTGTGTAGATTTCTTGGGGCTTCTCTAAGTGGCCACTGAAACATGATTCCTAAGATTCACCTGGCCATCCTGGGCTCTACTCCTTACAGAACACCCTTTCTGCTCCATCCTTTTATACCAGTGGCAAGTGTTGTTTTGATCTGAACTTCATGCGTTGTTGAGCATGGCTTGGGATACTTTTTTTTCTCTCTCTCTCTATTTATTTATTTTTCCGAGACAGAGTCTCACTGTGCCACCCAGACTGGAATGCAGTGGTGCGATCTCAGCTCACTGCAACCTCTACCTTCTGTGTCCAAGCAATTCTCCTGCCTCAGCCTCCTGAGTAGTTAGGATTACAGGTGCCCACTACCATACCTGGCTGATTTTCATATTTTTATTAGAGGTAGGATTTCATCATGTTGGCCAGGCTGGTTTCGAATTCCCGACCTCAAGTGATCAGCCCGCCTCGGCCTCCCAAAGTGCTGGGATTACAGGTGTGAGCCACCTTGCCTGGCCAAGGGATATATTTTCTCTTTGAGACTTCACAGTCCTCTCTTGAGATTTCCTCTTGAAATTTGTGTTTTGTCATTCCCTCTATCCACCCACTGTTGGGAGGGAGTTTTCCATGATTTCTTTGCATTTCTGCATGGCTTGTACATATCTTGTAAGTAGAGTCACTGACTACTTTTGTTCTGGGCTATCTTTTCAAGGATATTTATATATTAAGAAAGCCTTGGAAGATACAGAAAATATTTACCTCTAGAACAAAGAGCAGATTTGCTTACAAACTTGCAAGATAGAATTTTTTTTTTTTTGACAGGTAAAAGGCAGCCATACTGCTCATTATGAAAGATCCTGTTTCCTTAAGCACAGACTTTTTCTCCTGTAATGCAACCCAGAGTATGTGCACATATCATCTGGACCTCTTTGCATTGCCCTATGGGAATTGGGGTTGGTGAACCAGTGCAAATGCTGATACTCTGACTACTCTTATTGCTATGTATAATATAGTCCTTTGTCTCTAACCCAGGAGCCTTGTGTCTTGTGATGCATCCATGAAACTGGAAGACCAACTTGTTAGCCTAAAAGCAGGGAATAATCTTAGACCCTTTATTTTGCTGCAGATGCATCATGCTTCTGAGCCCCAATATTAGAGAGGCCCCTTAACCTGGGACAAATATGGAGACACTAGGGGAGACAGCCTGGACTGTGAGAAGCAATATTCATTGAGGACTGCTGAAGGATGTGCATTTCTAAACGTTATGCTTGGCACATGCACTTTTGGCTCTGGGATTTATATTAAATTGTGCTTCTATTTTTTGCAATCTGCTGATTTTGATGGACACGATAAGAAAGAGCAATGTGGCCCTGCCAGCCTCACCTCTCCTTTCTTCTGTAGCTCCCGCCGAAGCCGCACGTCCGGTCCGGATCCCAGCACCATGAGCTTCGGCTCCGAGCACTATTTGTGCTCCTCCTCCTCCTACCGCAAGGTGTTCGGGGATGGCTCTCGCCTGTCCGCCCGCCTCTCCGGGGCCGGCGGCGCGGGCGGCTTCCGCTCGCAGTCGCTGTCCCGCAGCAATGTG
>NW_012116289.1:3130157-3132112 GCF_000951035.1 Colobus angolensis palliatus | reverse complement strand
CGGCACAGTGCCGAGGTGGCTGGCTACCAGGATAGCATTGGGCAGCTGGAGAATGATCTGAGGAACACCAAGAGTGAGATGGCACGCCACCTTCGGGAATACCAGGACTTGCTCAATGTCAAAATGGCTCTTGACATTGAGATAGCAGCTTACAGGAAACTGCTGGAAGGCGAGGAGACACGTTTTAGCACCAGTGGGTTAAGCATTTCGGGGCTGAATCCACTTCCCAATCCAAGTTATCTGCTCCCACCTAGAATCCTCAGTTCTGCAACTTCCAAAGTCTCATCCACTAGGCTATCACTTAAGAAAGAGGAGGAGGAGGAGGAGGCATCTAAGGTAGCCTCTAAGAAAACCTCCCAGATAGGGGAAAGTTTTGAAGAAATATTAGAGGAGACAGTGATATCTACTAAGGAAACCGAGAAATCAAATATAGAAGAAACCACCATTTCAAGCCAAAAAATATAATTCCATTGCTTCGAAAAAGTTAATGCTTAAGAGGGAATGATATGCATTTGACTTGTTAAACAGCCTATTCCTGAACCATAACACCTGCCACCACTATAAAATATCTTCAAGGCTTCAGTCTCATATTTAGTATTGAATACTTACCTTCTATAATAAGAAAACCACCTGTTAGATTGAAGTAAACTGCAGTCCTGGAGCAATCACAGATGAGTTATCTGAGAATACAGCTTTCTGACCTTCAGCTCACGCTTCACAGTGATCGATGATTCAGGTGCAGAGGAAGTACAAACTAAGGTGCTAAATCTGTGATCATCATCATTTGCTGTGAACTGAAATTAAAACTATTCACACTACCGAGCCATTACCCAGCTAAATAATCTTAACTCTAGATACCTAAAACGTAAGATTACTGCCAAAGATAAACTAATGGTCCACACCCAATTCCACTCTGATAGAACTATTTCACAAACAATAGGCGTTTGTTTAATGGACACCTTCCACCTCCCTCAATTGCATATATCCTTTTCTTCCATGTAGGAAAAAAATAGTCTAGTGTAGTATTCTTCCCATTTAAACATATTTCGGTTCTTCTCAAAATAACTTACCCCCATTTGCTCTCTTTGCTCAGTGGGTAAAATTAGATGCATGTTGACCATGTCTATGATTCGTGTAATTACTTATCCCTGCCCATTTCATATTCTTTCAATTCTGTAGGTTAAAAAAATGGCAGTGATGAATTTTAAGGGTTTCTCCCAACATATAAAATAATGAAAAGAATCCCTAGACTTTAGGCTTTCAGCTTACACAAATCCATTTAATTAGGATAAAAAAACTATTAAGGATGTAGCCTTTCACCTTTACTTTAGAAGCACAGTAAATAGTTATTCCAAACTGTGATGAAACTGACCTTAGATTTAGTAGTATAAGCTAGAGGAAGTGAGTGTTTCTATGAGTGGAAAAAGCCAAGGTGTCATTTCCGTGTCAGTTCATTTGTGGTGATACAGAATTAGCTTTTTCATCCCCTTACACTTAGAATCCACGTATTCCCCTTCCCACTAATCTAGGTCCTAAAAAGGCCTCGCTTTCACTCTCCTATGCCTTTTACAAGTGCTAAGTGTAGGATATTTTGTCACCAGAACACAATGCTACCGCCCCAAAGTTAAAAAAAAAACAACAACAACCACTTCTGGTCAATCAACACCACCAGCAAATATAAGAAAGAAATCTTTCTCTTTTCTAAAAGACTTCCCCAACACTTACCCCATGGCTGCACAGTTGGTGGGGTCCTGCCGGAGAGGAAGAGACACCCAGACTAGAGAAGGGGTGTGCATGCGCCTACTTGCTTGCTAGAAGTAGATTCTGGACAGTCAGCTCTTCATCTGCCCAACTGTGTAGCATCTGCGTTGCCCAGTCTTTCATGTGCGCCAAGGCTGATGCAGGATTCGTTCTCTGTCCAGCAGTCACTTCTGCCAGAGCTGAAGAGTTGCCCC
>NW_012116289.1:3117076-3129917 GCF_000951035.1 Colobus angolensis palliatus | reverse complement strand
AAAAAAAAAAAAAAAGAAAGAAAGAGCAATGTAAAATGTACTGTTGTATATATCATTGGGATGGTTTGAAGGACACAGGCTACAACATTATGTAGCGTTCCCTTTACGAGGGCCCACGGGAAAAATTTATCTCAGGTATTAGGAAAAACTGCATTCTGTTGCACAGCTGTGGTGTTTTTGTCCTGTGGACACTATAAATCTTGTAACCGATTGTGTCTCTTTATTGTCACAGCATCTCAGAAGAATAGAGTGAAATTTGTGGTCCAGCTTTTGGAATTACTCAAGACTAGACAGAATACATTTGAGAGTACTAAGTTTACTGTAAGTTGTTTTTCTTCATTGCATTTTCTCATTCATTTATTGTTACATTTTTGCACTATGTGTATGTTTCTATTTTTATCTTAATCAACCAGCAGCTTCCTGCCTCCCTACCCTCCTCCTTCCCATGCCTCCTGCACCTGGTGTCTTCCTCTCCCTTAGCTTAAGTCCTTGTTTTGCTGGACCATCTGAGACAGATGCTAGAAGGCACATTTATTGAGAGCTAATGTGTCTGAAAATGTTATTAGGTGACTATCACACTTAGCTGATAATTTGGTGAGTCACAGAATTCGAGGCTAGCAATAGCTTTTATTTAGACTTTTGAAGGTTTTGCTCCATTGCTTCTAGGTTCTAGCACTTCAGTTGTGAAGTCCAAAGATCTTCTGATTCTTTTGTTTTTCTTTTTTTGAGCTGGAGTATATCGCTTTGTCACCCAGTCTGGAGTGTAGTTGCATGATCTTGGCTCACTGCAATCTCCACCTCCCAGGTTCAAGTGATTATCCTGCCTCAGCCTCCCAAGTAGCTGGGATTACAGGTACCCACCACCACGCCTGGCTAATTTTTGTATTTTTAGTAGGGACAGGGTTTCGCCATGTCGGCCAGGCTGGTCTCGAACTCCTGGCCTCAAGTGATTTGCCAGCCTTGGCCTCCCAAAGTGCTGGGATTACAGCTGTGAGCCACTGCATCTGGCCTTCTTTTTATTATTATTTTTTTTACTCACAGAACAAGTTCTGATTCTTGATACTTTGATGTGACCTTTTTTTTTTTCTCTGGAGGCTTTGTTGGATCTTTTCTTTGTTCTCAGTGTTCTGAAATTTCAGGAAAATGCTATACCTTTGTGGAGTCTTTTGACATCCACTGTGCTGGGCCTTTGTGTCTGAGAACTTGGGTCCTTCAAATGCAGGATATTTTTCTCTGATTGTTTCTTGGATAATCCTCTCTCCTGTGTTTTTCTGGGCTTCCTGTTTCTTAAATGACTTTAATTTGGTTTTGGGATTTCTGGGTTAGTCTTCTCGTGGCATTTCTTAATACTGATTTTCGTTCTCTCTTTGTAAGTTCTATTTCTTGAAAGATCCTTTGTATTGATTTCTGTTGCTGCCAGAAAACATTACCACATACCTGGAGGCTTAAAAGAGTCCCCCTTTATTATCTAACAGTGTCCGTGAGTCAGAAGTCTGGGCCTCACGTGGCTCAGTTGGGTCCTCTGCTTAGGGCCTCACAAGATGGAAGTCAAGGTGTTGACTGGCTTAACTCTTACCTGAATGCTCTGGGAAGAATTTGCTTTCAAGCTCACTCAAGTTGTTGGCAGAATCCAGTTCCTTGTGATTGTATTAGGTTGGTGCAAAAGTAATTGTGGTCTTTGCCATTGAAAAGTAATGGCAGCCAGGCGTGGTGGCTCACGCCTATAATCCCAGCACTTTGGGAGGCCTAAGTGGGTGGATCACCTGAGGTCAGGAGTTCAAGACCAGCCTGGCCAACATGGTGAAACCTGTCTCTACTGAAAATACAAAAATCAGCTGGGTGTGGTGGCACACGCCTGTAATCCCAGCTACTCCGGAGGCTGAGGCAGGAGAATTGGCTTGAACTCTGGAGGTGCAGGTTGCAGGGAGCCAAGATGTGCCACTGCACTCCGGACTAGGCAACAGAGCGAGACTCCATCTAAAAAAAAGAGTAATGGCAAGCCAGGTGCGGTGGCTTATGCCTGTAATCCCAGTACTTTGGGAGGCTGAGGTGGGTGGATCACTTGAGGTCAGGAGTCCAAGGCCAGCCTGACTAACATATGAAACTGTGTCTCTACCAAAAATACAAAATTAGCTGGGTGCGATGGTGCGTGCTTGTAGTCCCAGCTACTTGTGGGGCTGAGGCAGGAGGGTCGTTTGAACCAGGGAGGTAGAGGTTGCAGTGAACCAAGATTGTGCCACTGCACTCCAGCCTGGGAGACAGAGTCTTAAAAATAAAAAAAAAAAGAAAAAGAAAAAGAGAAGTAGGTGTTCTAAACCAGGGCTAGGACAGCGTACTTGACACATGCTAAGAATCTGGCACTCCTCCCAGTGAGCATAGTTTCCATGTTTGCTCAATATTTATTTAGCTAACCATCAAAGGGATGGGATGGATTTTTCTCTTTTAAAAATTACATGAGCTGGGTGTGGTGGCACGTGCCTGTAGTCTCAGCTACTTGGAAGGCTGAGGTGGGAGAATCACATGAGCCCAGGAGTTCATGTCCAGCTCAGACAAAATAGCAAGACTCTCTGTTTAAAAAAAAAAATGTGTATGTCTTTTTTTCAAATTTAAATCTAATTATTAGACTAAACTTATTATTAGACTAAATTATTAGACTAAATGTTTTAACTTCTTTAGGCATATCTTTTGTTTTATAATGTTTCCATTGCTCATACTTCTATAGCATTACTCATTTGACTAATGATAAATGATAACAAATAAATATAGCTGTAAAATGTTAAAATATGTTTACTTTTTTTTTCTATCATAGTGGCAAATGATTTTTGTTTTTTTGGTAGACTTACCTTGTATTCCTTCAGTTTTATTTTTTTCTGGATGGGGCATCCTTTTGGGAGGTTTATTAGAGGGTTACAACTTTTTTTTTTTTTTTTAGACAGAGTCTCACTCTATTGCCCAGCCTGGAGTGCAGTGGTACAATCTCGGCTCACTGCAACCCCTGCCTCCTAGGTTCAAGTGATTCTCATGCCTCAGCCTCCTGACTAGCTGGGATAATAGGTGCCCACCACCATGCCTGGCTAATTTTTGTGTTTTTTTAGTAGAGACGTGGTTTCACCATATTGGCGAGGCTGGTCTCAAACTTCTGACCTCAAGTGATCCACCCACCTTGGCCTCCCAAAGTGCTGGGATTACAGGAGTTAGCCCCTGTGCCCGGCCTAAAGGGTTACAATTTAAACAATAAAGTGGAACCCTCATTCTTTGTCAACAGCACCACATCAAACATCATTGGGGGCCAGGACTTCTGCTGACGTTGTTCTCATTGTAGGACTGCCAGCCTATTCACATTTCATCACTGATAGAGAGGCCAAAAGCGGCACCATGCAATGAGCACGTGGGAGCATTGCTTTTCAAATGTTTACTTCCACTTCGAGGGAATCAGAACAAGACCAATTATTGTTTCCCAGTAAGGTAAGAAAATACATGTAGAAATCCTAGCTAACGAGCTAACTGGCACAATATTTCCCCCTATTCCAAGGGATATCTTGGTGCTCATTATGGGTTGGCCACCAGACAGTCTTGTCCCTTGATCTAGTTATGCCCTCAGCCTCTGCATTGGCCACCTTTCCTTCCTGGTACCCAGTATCCTGATATTCTCTCTCCTGCACCCCATGACACAGCTCTCAGTGTCTTCATTCACTCTCAGGTGCTAGTATCTGATAACAGCATAAAGACTTCTGTCATGCTTAGGGTCAGGTTCCAGCCCCAGCCGAGGGCTGAGGGGAGTGGGTGGATGTAGGGCAGGGAACTGGAAGAACACTCGAGAGACAGCAGGTAGATGAGAGGTGGCTTTATTCAGCAGCTCCTTCACAGAGTCAGTGTTACATTTATGCACCACACAAACAATAGTGGCTGAGAGCCAGGTGATGAGCTTCTCTATGTTATGTCTACATGCTTATGATTATATAAGACATGAGACTGTGTGCCTGCGCCACAAACCTGCTGAGTCATCCAAGCTGTTTACCTGGGCCTATGCCTGCTGCCCTGTGCCTGCTTGGCTGCAGCACAGCCATGTTCCTTACACTACACTCCCTAGGCCAAGGGGATCCTCTTGATGGGGACCCATGCACATACAGCAGCGCCCTGGACCCACAGGCCACAACAACAATACAGAGAGCGAAAACCTATCCCTAATATTCCTGCTATACTACCTATGATTATGAGAGCCCAACATAGGCCAGAGCCCAGAGATGCCCACCATCTCTGCGGGGGTCATCACTAAGGTGCTCAATCACCTTAATCTCCTGTGACACCCTTTGTAAAGCTGCTGTTATGTTCTGGTGGTTGTCAGGGATAAATGTACAACATTGTGTCCCTACAAGGGCACAGGTGCCACCTTGGGCAGCTGTGACTAGGTCTAAAACCATCTGGTTTTGCAGCACCACCTTCCTGATCTGATCAACTTTGTCACTTAACAAAAGGAGAGCAACTCGGGTGTCATTCAGGGCCCCAGCTGTGTGCTCTGCAAAGGCTGTAACCTGCTTTTCTACAGTAATGACGTTTTCTCCAGGGATAGTTATTGCTAAGGGATAGAACCACCAGGGGGCCCCCTGCACTCACAAAAAGCTGGAATGCAGTGCCTCCCTATGCCGGCAACTAGGCAGCGTGGGAAGCACAATGGCAGCACATAGGGCCACCCCCAGGTACAACATCTGGTCCAACTGGCTGGCAGATATGGCCATCCTGTGTCCCCACAGACCCATAAACTCCCAGGGGGCACAAAGTCCACGGGGGAGCCCAACCTTGGTAAGGCTGCTTGTTCTACCACACCCTTGGTGTGGTGACGTGTGTTGTGTTTGCACAAACCTCAGTAGGCAGCCATCCCACAGTAACTTTTCCCCAGTGCTGCTCTATGCATTGTGGCACCTGCAATGGGGGCACCACGTGGTGTCCCATTAGCCAGCCCCATCCATCATGGACACTATGAGTCAGCCAGGGGGCAGGGTTGCCATGGGTTTTGCAACACCCCAGTCCAAAGCCCACTGTGTTGCATCTCACCCATTGTCCATGCGATCCCAAGTCTCTAGAGATGTTCGGTTCTGCACGGAAGCTGGATGCACATGACAAGGCAAGCCGTCCACAGCTGCTGCTGCTAGGGCAGTGCAGATCCAACAGTTGGAGACATTGGTCACCTCAGTGTATGCCTGGGCCCAATCCACGATGCTGTTGGAGCACGCCAAACTACGGCTGGAACGACGAAGCAGGCACAGGTACTAACGGGCAAATCATGTCCCTCAGGCAAAATACAGGCCAACTTTTCATCTCTGGATAATAATGCAGCTGCCAAGGGCTTCTGCCCTGGACTATGATACCACACCTTCTCAGCTCCCCATGTTTCTTTTGGGTCCTGTACCTGTGCCAGAATCACAGGGGAGCTCATAATAGGCCACACAGACAGTACATACGTCCCCCAGAGAAGGGTCCCTTTCCTGGCTGGTTTCTCAGGAAACATCTTAGACCATACGAAGGAAAGCTCTAGCATGCATGTGCCATGTAACATTATGAATCACCTTCTTTGACCACTTCCTAATTCCTTAATCTGCCTTGCTGCCAACCTTTCAAATCCTGTTTTTGATGCTTTTTCTTCCATTTTTGTCTTGGTCTGTCTTTGGGTTGAGTGCTTGAGTGATTTGGCTTCTGCTGGCAGTAATTCTGACTCTTCTCTCTGGCCAAGCTCCCTCAGGTGGGTACCCTTCCTGCTTTCACTTGACCTCCTACTTTGGCTCTTTCAGGCCTGGGAGTGGGGTCTGGGCAGCATGTGAAGCCAAGCCAGGGTATGCATAGAGAACCCATGCTAGGGTAACACATGGAGAATCTGTTTAAAAGACCATTGGCTTATCTCCTGGACAGCTAAACCCACAGTGATATATACTGTTAGAGCCTTCCAACATCCATTCTCCCCACTCCTTTGTTTTAACATCAGAGTCACTATATAACTGGGGCGGGGAGTGGAGCAAGGAGGAAGAGAAGGACACTCTGACAGTGAAATTTAAGACTACATTGCTAGGTATGGCCATATGACTTAGTTCCAGCCAATGATATGTAAAAAAGACTCATTCTAAGGGGACCAACAACTAAGGAAGTGTTTTTTTTCCATCTTCCTCTTTGAAATAAAGGCATTATAGTTGGAGCTGCAGTAGCTGTATTGGAGCAAGAGGATAGGTGCCATGTGCTGAGGACAGTAAAGCATAAAGATAAACACAGGTTCCTTATGACTTAATGATGCCACCAAATCTTCTTAGACTATCTCTAAACTTATTTTATGTGAGAGAATAAACTGTGTGTTTAAGCCATTGTCACCTTTGGATTTCTGTCGTATGTTGTAAAACCTAAGCTAATCATATATACTAACATCTTCTCTTTTCCTACTTTTATCTTGTTGCCACCTTTAAAAAAAGAGAGGAGTATCTTATCAATGATGACAACATGCGGTTTTGGATTGCTTTTCTAAGTGGTTGCTGCCACCATTGCTGTTGAAGCAAAAGTGAAGCACATTGTTTTGATACAGTTGTAGTACTCCCCACGGCCACAGACTCCAAATCCCAGGTACTTAAGACATTGACATCTGCTTACCTCCACTCTGTACCCATGGTGGTGCGTCCTGTGTGGAAAATGTGCATACAGTCTTTGCATACAAGTTTCTGAATCACTTTTTCAAAGTCATTGTGAAAAAATAAGATCTTTACTGGGATTCCTGGGTGTTAGCTGAGAACATTCAGCCTATTGTTCAGATTCATACTTCGCTTGGTCCCCAACTTTTTAATATAAAAAATTTTCAACATACATAAAAGTTGAAAGAATGTTACAATTCATATTCATATCCCCACCACCAAGGTTCAATAGTTGTTAATATTTTGTTATATTCGCTTTATCTATATACCCACACAGATTTAAAGCTAAATCTGTATCTGGAGTGATATTCTTTTTGGCTAACCATTTGAAAGTGAGTTGCAGATATCATTTTTTTCACTCTTAACGTATCCTGAATTTCCAAATTGTGTTCTACATGGTCATGAGAGTGCCAAAGGCAGATTCCTAAGTGTTTTCAACCCAAGAGTATGTGTGGCTTAGAAGCCCTTCAGCCTCAATATGGGCCAGATCAGGAAGGATGTTTTGGGACTGTTACAAAGTGTATAGCAAAGATACTTTAAAAAAAGAAACTTGTACTCTTTTTTTTTTTTTTGTTAGTGTAGGGAAATATCTGCTTTGTTCCTAAAATATTATAAATTCAGCAAAATTCTACCAAATCAGTTTAAAAATATCTGAGCCATGATGTTGACTAGTGGTTATTTCTGGAAAGCCTTTATCTATTCATTTATAATTTTAAAAAATTAAAAAAAAATTTAGGTTCAGGGGTACATGTGCAGATTTGTTATATAGTTAAATTGCATGTAATAGCGGTTTGGTGTACAGATTATTTTGTCACCCAGGTAATAAGCATAGTACCCAATAGGTGATTTCTCAATCTTCTCCCTCCTCCCACCTTCCATCCTCACGTAGGCCCTGATGGCTCCTATTTTCTTCTTTGTGTCCATGTGTACTCAATGTTTAGATCCCACTTACATATGAGAACATGCAGTATTTAGTTTTCTGTTCCTGCATTAATTCACTTAGAATATGACCTCCGGCTCCACCCATGTTGTTGCAGAGGACATGGCCTCGTTCTTTTTTTTAAGGCAGTGTAGTGTTTCATGGTGTATATATACCACATTTTCTTTACCCAGTGTACTGTTGATGGGCATTTAGGTTGATTCCATGTCTTTGCTATTGTGAATAGTGCTATGATGAACGTACGCATGCATGTATCTCTCTGCTGGAATGATTTATATTCCTTTGGGTATACACCCTGTAACAGGATTGTTGGGTCAAATGGAATTTCTGTTTTAAATTCTTTGAGAAATCACCACAGTGCTTTCCATAATGACTGGACTAATTTTCATTCCCACCAGCAGTGTATAAGCATTCCCTTTTCTTTGTAACCTTGTCAGCATCTGTTATTTTTTGACTTTTTAATAGTAGCCATTGTGCCTGGTGTGATTTGCATTTCTCTAATGATTAGTGACATTAGGTATTTTTTCATGTGCTTGTTGGCTGTGTATGTGTCTTCTTTTAAAAAGTGCCTGTTCATGTTCTTTGCTCACTTTTTTATGGGTTTTTTTTTTGTTGCTTGTTAATTTAAGTTCCTTATAAATTCTGAATATTAGACCTTTGTCAGATGCATAGTTTGCAATATTCTTTCCCATTCTGTAGGCAGTCTGTTTACCCTGTTGATAGCTTTTTCTCTGTGTGGAAGCCCTTTAACTTAATTAAGTTCTATTAGTTAGTTTTTGTTTTTGTTGAAATTGCTTTTGGTGTCTTTGTCATGAAATTTTTGACAGGGCCTATGTTCAAAATGGTATTTCCTAGATTATCTCCCAGGGATTTTACAGTTTTTGGTTTTACATATACGTCTTTAACCCACCTTGAGTTGATTTTTGTATATGGTGTAAGGGAGAAGTCCAGCTTCAATCTTCAGCATATGGCTAGCCAGTTATCCCAGCAACATTTATTGAATAGGGAGTTCTTCTCCCATTGTTTGTTTTTGTCATCTTTGTCAAAGATCAGATGGTTGCAGGTGTTCAGTTCTATTTCTGGGCTCTCTATTCTGCTCCATTAGTCTATGTGTCTGCTTTTGTACCAGTACCATGCTGTTTTGGTTACTGTAGCCCTGTAACATAGTTTGAAGTCAGCTAATGTGATGCTTCCAACTTTGCTCTTTTTGCTTAGGATTGTCTTGACTATCTGAGCTGTTTTTTGGTTCCATATGAATTTTAAAATAGTTTCTTCTAATTCTGTGAAGAATGGCATTGGTAGTTTGATAGTAATAGCATTGAATCTGTAAATTGTTTTGGGCAGTATGACCATTTTAATGATATTGATTCTTCCTATTCACAAGCATGAAATGTTTTTCCATTTGCTTGTATAATCTCTGATTTATTTCTCCTTCCTTCTTTCTCTTCTCTTCTCTTCTCTTCTCTTCTCTTCTCTTCTCTTCTCTTCTCTTCTCTTCTCTTCTCTTCTCTTCTCTTCTCTTCTCTTCTCTTCCCTTCCCTTCCCTTCTCTTCTCCTCTTCTTTTCTCTTCTTTTCTTTTTTGAGACAGGGTCTTGCTCTGTCACCTAGGCTGGAGCACAATGGTGTGTGTGATCATGGGTTGCTGTAGTCTTGAACTCCTGGGCTCAGGTGATCCTTCCACTTCAGCTTTCCTGGGTAGCTGGGACTACAAGCACGCACCACAATGCCTGTCTTTTTGTTTGTTTGTTTTTTGAGATGAGGTCTTGCTATGTTGCCCAGGCTGGTCTTGAACTTCTGATCTCAAGTGATCCTTTCATCTTGGCCTCCTCTGAAAGTACTGGCATTATAGGTGAACTACAACACCTGGCCATCTCTGATTTCTTTGAGTAGAGTTTTGTAATTTTTGTGGTAGAGAGATTTCACCTCCCTGGTTAGCTGTATTGCTAGGTATTTTATTCTTTTTGTGGCTATTGTGAATGGCATTGCGTTCTTGATTTGGCTCTCAGCTTGGATGTTGTTGGTGTATAGAAATGCTACTGATTAGGCCAGGCATGGTGGCTCACGCCTGTAATCCCAGCACTTTGGGAGGCCAAGGCGGGTGGATTACCTGAGGTCAGGAGTTTGAGACCAGCCTGGCCTACATGGGGAAATCCCGTCTCTATTAAAAATACAAAAAATTAGCTGGGCATGGTGGCAGATGCCTGTAATCCCAGCTACTTGGGAGGCTGAGGCAGGAGAACTGCTTGAACCTGGGAGGTGGAAGTTGCAGTGAGCTGAGATTGTGCCACTGCACTCCAGCCTGGGCAACAAGAGTGAAACTCCATCTCAAAAAAAAAAAAAAAAAAAAAAAAAAGCTACTGATTTTTGTACATTGTTTTTGTATTCTAAAACATTGCTGAAATTGTTCATCAGATCTAGGAGCTTTTGGGAAGAGACTACAGGAGTGGTGAGAATGGATACCCTTGTCTTGTTCTTGTTCTCAAGGGGAATGCTTCCAATTTTTGCCCATTCAGTATGATGTTGTCTGTGGGTAAGTCATAGATGGCTCTTATTGTTTTGAGATATGTTCCTTCAATGCCTGGTTTGTTGAGAGTTTTTAACATTAAAAAATGTTGAATTCTATTGAAAACCTCTTCTGTATCTACTGAGATGATTATATGGTTATTGATTTTAGTTTTCTGCTTTTGTGTTGAATCACATTTGTTGATTTGCTTGTGTTGAACCAACCTTGCATCCCATGAAGCCTACATGATCATATTATGGTGGATTAGCTTTTTGATATGCTGCTGGATTTGGTTTGCTAGCATTTTGTTAAAGAGTTTTGCACATCTGTTAATTAAGGATATTGGCCTGAAGTTTTCTTTTTTTGTTGTATCTCTGCCAGGTTTTGGCATCAGAATGATACTGGCCTTATAGAATGAGTCAGGGAGGAGTCTCTTCTCAATTTTTTGGAATAGTTTCCGTAGGAATGGTACCAGCTCTTCTTTATACATCTGGTAGAATTCAGCTGTGAATCCATCTGATCCTGGACTCTTTCTGGTTCATAGTCTTTTTATTACTGATTCAATTTCAACATGCATCATTGATCTGTTCAGGGGTTCAATTTATTCCTGGTTCAATCTTGGGGAGTTGTGTGTTTCCAGGAATTTATCCATTTATTCTAGTTTTTCTAGTATGTGCACATAGAGGTGTTCATAGTCCTTTCTGAGGGTTTTTTTGTATTTCTGTGGGGTCAGTGGTAATGTCCCTTCTGTCATTTCTGGTTGTGTTTATTTGGATCTTCTTTCTTTTTTTCTTTATTAGGATAACTAGCAATCTATCAACCTTATTTATTCTTTCAAAGAACAAATGGGGTTCACTGATTTTTGTATGGTTCTTTTGTGTCTCAATTTTGTTGAGTTCAGCACTGTTTTTTATTATTTCTTATCTTCTGCTAGCTTTGCAGTTGGTTTGCTCTTGTTTCTTTACTTCCTTTAGGTATGATGTTAGGTTGTTAATTTGAGATCTTGCTAACTTTTTGATGTGGGTGTTTAGTGCTATAAACTTCCCTTTTAACACTGCTTTAACTATGTCCCAGAGATTCTGGTATGTCGTATCTTTGTTCTCATTAGTTTCAAAAGAACTTCTTGATTTCTTCCTTAATTACATTGTTTACCCCAAAGTCATTTGGGAGCAGATTGTTTAATTTCCATGTAATTGCAGGGTTTCAAGTGATTTTCTTAGTTTTAATTTCTATTTTTATTGTGCTGTGGTCTGAGAGTGTGGTTGGTATGAATTTAGTTTTTTAAAATTTGATAAAGATTGCTTTATGGCCGACTGTGTGGTTAATTTTAGAGTATGTGCCATAAGCAGATGAGAAGAATGTATATTCTGTTATTTTTGGGTGGAGAGTTCTGTAGATGCCTGTTAGGCCCATTTGGTCAAATGTTGAGTTCAGGTCCTGAATATCTTTGTTAGTTTTCTGTCTTGATTTTCTGTCTAATACTGTCAGTGAGGTGTTGATGTTTTCCACTATTATTGCATGGTTATCTGAGTCCTTTCATAGGTCTCTAATAACTTGCGTTATGAATCTAGGTGCTTCTGTGTTGGGTGCATATATATTTAGGATAGTTAAGTCTTCTTGTTGAATTAAACTCTTTAATGTTATGTAATGCTCTTGTTTGTCTTCTTTCATTGTTATTGGTTTGGAGTCTGTTTTGTCTGAAATCAGAATAGCAACCTCTGCTTTTTCTGTTTTCCATATGGTCAGTAGATTTTTCTCCATTCGTTTACTTTGAGTTTATGGGTGTCATTCCATGTGAGATGGAACTCTTATAGACAGCTTAGAGTTGGGTCTTGTGTCTTTATCCAGCTTGCCAATCTGTGCCTTTTAATTAGGGCATTTAGCCCATTTACATTCAAGGTTAATATTGATATGTGCAGGTTTCATCCTGTCATTGTGTTGTTAGTTGGTTATTATGCAGACTTGATTGTCTGGTTGCTTTATAGCGTCAATGATCTATATATGTAAGTGTTTTTGTGGCGGCTGGTAACGGTCTTTCCTTTCCATGTTTAGTACTCCCTTAAGTACCTCTTGTAAAGCTGGTCTGGTGATAACAAATTCCCTAAGCAATTGCTTGTCTGAAAAGGATCTTAATTCTGTTTTGCTTATAAGCTTAGTTTGGTTGGATATGAAATTCTTGATTGGGATTTATTTTCTTTAAGAAATGCTTGAATATAGGCTCTCCAATCTCTTCCAGCTGGTAGGGTTTCTGCTGAAAGGTCTCCTGTTAGCCTGATGGGGTTCCTTTATAGGTATAGGTGACTTGCCCCTTTTCTCTAGCCGCCTTTAACATTTTTTTCTTTCAATTTCTTTTGTTTTTTTTTTTGTTTTGAGAATCTGATGAGTATGTGTCTTGGGGATAGTTGTCTTGTATAAAATCTCACAGGGCTTCTCTGCATTTCCTGTATTTGAATGTTGGCCTCTTTAGTGAGGTTGGGGAAATTTTCATGGATGATACCCTCAAATATGTTTTCCAAATGGCCTGTTTTTTTCTCCCTCTCTTTCATGGATGCCAGTAAGTCATAGATTTGTATCTTTACATAATCTCATATTTCATGGAGGTTTTGTTCATTCTTCTTTATTGTTTCTTAAAAATTTTTGTAGCCGGGCGCGGTGGCTCAAGCCTGTAATCCCAGCACTTTGGGAGGCTGAGACGGGTGGATCACGAGGTCAGGAGATCGAGACCATCCTGG
>NW_012116289.1:3084831-3116971 GCF_000951035.1 Colobus angolensis palliatus | reverse complement strand
GGGCGCCTGTAGTCCCAGCTACTCGGAGGCTGAGGCAGGAGAATGGCATAAACCCGGGAGGCGGAGCTTGCAGTGAGCTGAGAACCGGCCACTGCGCTGCAGCCCGGGCGACAGAGCGAGACTCCGTCTCAAAAAAAAAAAAAAAAAAAAAAATTTTTGTCTGACTGAGTTATTTCAAAGAACCAGTCTTTGAGCTCTGAGATTTCGAGATTTTTTTTTAATTTTTATTTTATTTTATTTTTTTTAGACCAGGTCTCACTCTGTAGCCCAGGCTGGAGGGCAGTGGCATGATCTCAGCTCACTGCAACCTCTGCCTCCTGGGTTCAAGCAAAGGTTGTGTCTCAGCCTTCTGAGTAGCTGGAATTATAAGTGCATGCCACCATGCCCAGCTAATTTTTGTATGTTTAGTAGAGACGGGGTTTCACCATGTTGCTCAGTCTGGTCTCAAACTCCTGGATTCAACCAACCCACCAGCCTTGGCCTCCCAAAGTGCTGGAATTATGGTGTGAGCCACCATGCCTGGCAAGCTCTGAGATTCTTTCCTCAGCTTGGTTGATTCTGCTGTTAATACTTGTGATTCTGTTATGAAGTCCTTTAAGTGAGTTTTTCAGCTCTATCAGTTCAGTTTGGTTCTTTCTTAAAATTACCATTTTGTCTTTTATCTCCTGTATTGTCTTATGGTATTTCTCACAGTCCTTGGATTGGGTTTTGACTTTCTCCTGAAATGTTGATGATTTTCGTTTCTATCTATATTCTGAATTCTATTTCTGGCATTTCAGCCATTTCAACCTGGTTAAGAACCATTGCTGGGGAACTAGTGTGGTTATTTGGAGACAAGAAGGTACTCTGGCCTTTTTATTTGCCAGACTTTTTGCACTGGTTCTTTCTCATCTGTATGGGGTGATGTTCTTTTAATCTTTGAAGTTGCTGTCTTTATATATGTTCTTTTTTTTTTCTTTTATCTCCTTTGATGCCCTTGGGGGTTTGATTATGGTATAAGGTGGGTTTAGTCAGCTTGCTTCGATTCTAGTCCACTTTTGGATCTTGGAGGAGCCCTTTCTGATTACTGTCTCCATACCCACGTTTTGTTTTTGGGTGTTCTGGTACACGGGGCTCCCTCAGGCAGGGGCCACACAGTTGGCCAACAGGCTGTATGCCTGCTGGGTTGGCCTTAATTTGCTGTCTGAGTGCCTTCTGGCTGGGAGAAGACAGGGTTGTGCCTGGCCACAGAGTTCAGGTAGAAGCAGGACTACTAGGCTTGAAGCTCTAGCAGGCATGGCTGCCCTGGCTATGAGAGGCAGGGGTGGGTGGAGTCACCTACTCTGCCATTTGGATGTTTTTCCTAGGATAACAGGATGCTGTATCTGCCAGCTAAGTTCAGACAGAAGTGCGACCACTGGGCTGGAAATTCTAGCAGGTGTTGCCCACCTGGCTACCAGCAGCCAGGGAGTGGATGGGGTCACCCGTCCTGCCACCTGGGTATTTCCCAGGACAGTGGGAAGCTGCAACTGCTGGCTGAATTCAGACAGAAGTCGAACTGCTGGGCTGGAAGCTCTAGCAGGCATTGCCCACCTGGCTGTCAGTGGTAGGGGTGGGTGAGGTTGCCTACCCTATCATCCAGGTGATTCCCAGGACAACAGGGGGCTGCAGCTGTCACCTGAGTTCACACAGAAGTGGAACTGTTGGGCCAGAAGTTGGTGCCAAGCTCCATCTGGTGAGGGGTGGATAGAGCATTCTTACTGCTCCCAGGCACCATGACTGTGGTCCCTATTGAGGCTATGGCACTGGTGCTGGTCTTCTCTGGGGTCCCAGGCCTGTAGAGGTCCCCTTGGACTCAAGAGTTGCCCCTGCAAATATCCAGGTGGTTCTCTGCCTTAGTCTAGAAGTGCGGTGGGAGGTGTGGGAGGGCTAGGAGGATTCTCCCATTCTCAGTCTTGCACAGGTCCCAAGTGTGAATCCCTCAGGGAGCTCTCACTCACTCATCCTTTCTGGTATTGGAGAGGTTCTCTTGGCTCTGCACTGAGCCCAGACAGGCTGGTGCCCAACTTCCTTCCTCTCTGCTTTCTGTGTTTCTTGGCGACCTTGATGGATCCCAATGTGTGTGTGTGTGTGTGTGTGTGTTTGTTTGTTGTTAAGATGGAGTCTTGTTTTGTTGTGCAGGCTGGAGTGCAGTGGCACCATCTTCACTCACTGCAACCTCCGTCTCCTGGGTTGAAGCAGTTCTCCTGCCTCAGCCTCCCATGTAGCTGGGACTACAGGCATGTGCCACCATGCCCAGCTAATTTTTGCATTTTTAGTAGAGACAGGTTTCACCATGTTAGCTAGGTTGGTCTCAAACTCCTGACCTCAGGCAATCTGCCCACCTCGGCCTCCCAAAGTGCTGGGATTACAGCTGTGAGCCACTGTGCCCGACCCCAGTGTAGTTTTTCAGATGATTGGCCTGCAGGGTCAGTGTTCACTAGCCCTTTTGTTTCCTTTCTGTGAGAGTGGTGCACATGAGCTGCTTCTTGGTCCAGCTCCATCTTGAAAGCCTTTAAGTAGGATGACTAACTCATTCTAGTTTGTCTAAGACTTTTCCGGCTTTAACATTGAAAATCCTGGGAAGCACCTCTGTCCCAGACAAACCAGGATGTTTTGTCATCTTACTTAACCTCCCTCCTAGAAAAAGTTGACCATATTTTCATTATTTACTTGACACATCTTTACTGAGTAACTGTTGGGTGCAGGCCCTGGGGTAGGGCTGGCGATGTCTAGTTGACTATGACATGGTTTTTGCCCTACAAGAAGTTCACAGAATCTTCTATATTTGCCATGAGTAGTGAAAGACAAATGTCTGTGCTTTAGAATTAAAATTCCTCTTCAGTGTGACTCGTAGAAGAAATGAGAATGGCTTTATATAGGGAATCATCTTGACATCTAAACACACTTTGTCTAATTGAGGGGGAATTTAACTTTCTTCATATTTCCAACAATCGTTTCTTAACACAGAAAAGTTAGTGAGGAAGATAAGTTGTGGCCATAATCACTGGATGTTTTCTGGGCTCAGTGCCTTTTGAAATATAAGCTGAAGGCTTTTCAAACCTGACAGTCCACTTGTGAAAGAAAGCTGTTGACAGATTCCTGGCAGGTTTTGCTCACGGCTTAGAGACAGTGTCTCTGTCCCTGAAGAAGGTGATAATGTTACAGGTGTTGCATTCTGGGCTAGATAGCTTGGTGACTTGGAGCTTATTTATGAAAGAGTAGTGCTTGTGAGGCAGAAAATGCTTTGCAGCCACCAGACCTTTGACATCTAAAATGCTGGGCAACATCTGACTGCTAGATAACAGTTCCTTATGTGGGGGTCTGGGCTTCCGGCACCAACCCAGTGCCTGGCAGAGAGGAGAGACTAACTGCAGTTCTTGTATCAAATCAATGTGGATGGAAAAGGGGGAAAAAATCAGGTTATTTTAATACATGGTAAAGTGCAATTTTAAAAAATACAATACATTAAAACTTTAGTTAAAATGTAGAATTATTGCAGACTGGAGAGGATGCAGGAAGCAGATGCTGGTGAATCCTGAGGAATTCATCTTCCGCTCTGGTTTGATTAGGTTTCCGTTGAAGTTACCTGAGTAAAGATGCAAATTACTGTTCTCTTGTTTAAGCTAAAAAAACAAAAGACAAAAAAACTCCTAGGCAGAAAGTTGAAGAGCCTGTAAGTTGCGCCTCTGTCTGTCTATAGAGCTATTGTATATCCTGCTTCCTCTGGATGGACTCACTTCTCAGGGGAAGAGACCAGTTCTAAGCTTCCATTCATTAATTCAACCTTCTGAGCAATGCTACTACCACCTCCCCTTCACTCAAACTAGCAGCTTTTGTTACAAAGCCTTAGGGGCTGTCAGTAACATTTTACGTGGGGAAAAGGAAACTCACTCACTGACCTGTACCACGCCGGAGTTTGATCTTCTCAACAACTCTAGAAGCAGGTATTATTATTATTCCCACTGAACAGATGAGGAAGCTGGGTTTCTAGTTGCTTGGGTGGTTTGCTGAAGATCGTGCAGCTAGCTAGTAAGTGATAGAATCTATATGTTTTAACTCCAAAATTGGTGGTTTATTTTTCAAGTTTCTTCTACTTTCTACTAGAGACATGGTGACTGATAAAGTACTATTTTCAGAAAGGTAAAAGCATGACTATCATATACATACAAAATGAACATGTGAAAAGATTTCTGCATCTCACTAATTAAAGAAGGAACCAGTAAGATGATAAATCCAGTTTAAAGGACACTTGAGAACTAAGGTATTTAGAAGCAATATTTGGATAAGGTGGTTTGTTGATACAAAACTGGTTAAAGTCCAACAGGATGATAAACTATAACTCTGGATTTATCTCTTTGACTGAACAAAAATTACATACATCTCTACTGGACAAAAGTCTAAGTTAATTTCTGTCCCTGAAGATTTGTAAAGCAGCCCAGTCAGCAGCAAGTCAAGACCAGCACAACACTGTGAGAACACCCTGCAATCTCTTATGCCTCTTTCTCCCTGCTTCCCTTTCTCCCTTTCTCCCTTTCTCTCCTTCCCTCCTTCCCTTCCTTCCTTCTTTCCTTCCTTCCTTTCTTCTTTCCTTCCTTCTTTCTTTCCTTCCTTCCTTCCCTCCCTCCCTCCCTCCCTCCTTCCTTCCTTCCTTCTTTCCTTCCTTCCTTCCTTCCTCTTCTTTCTCTCTTTCTCTCTCTTTCTCCCTTCCTTCCTTTCTTTCCTAAGAAAGAAAACTATAAAGTAAGTGGTATCAGTACCTTTACCTTCTTCCTTCAAGAAAGAAAACATTAGCTTCCTCCTTATGTCTGTTAAATTCAAGATATTTGGATATTTATACTTGTACAAAATTTAGATTAATCAAGTGCCAAAACTGGTCTTAAGATGATTTTTTACAGAGGCAGTTATATTTTGGTTACCTATAAGTTTCCTTCTTTCCTTCCTTCCTTCCTTCCTTCCTTCCTTCCTTCCTTCCTTCCTTCCTTCCTTGCTTCCTTCCTTCCTTCCTTCCTTTGCTTGCTTTCTTCTTTTTCCTTTCTTGTTTTGCTCTTGTTGCCCAGGCTGGAGTGCAATACTGTGATCTCAGCTCACTGTAGCTTCCACCTCCCAGGTTCAAGCAAGTCCCCTACCTCAGCCTCCCAAATACCTGGGATTACAGGCATGTGCCACCATGTCTGGCTAACTTTTGTGTTGTTAGTACAGATGGGGTTTCACCATGCTGGCCAGGGTAGTCTTGAACTCCTGATCTCAGGTGGTCTGCCCACCTCAGCCTCCCAAAGTGCTGGGATTACAGGTGTGAGCCACTGCACCCTGCCTTTTATGTCTATTTCTAAGTTTCAAATAATTTCAGATAATTTTTTGGACATGACCTTTGGTTGAATTTAACAGACATAAGGAGGAAGCTAATGTTTTCTTTCTTGAAGAAAGAAGATAAAGGTACAGATACCACTTACTTTATAGTTTCCTTTCTTAGGTTATGTGTGATACATTACAATTGTTGACAAGTAAATCGTCAGTAATACACATGGTAGCTCAAAACCTTCAGGAAATCTGTCATCAGCTTTCTAATGTAAAGATAAAACTGTGAAAAGCTTTTACATTTGGTTTTAAAAAAAGACTTTGAAACACCCTGTGATTACTACCCCCAAAGCCTTATGTTCTTGTAGTAATTCACTGAATTTCTAATTAATTGAAATTCCAAGGACAAAAAGTGGCTATTTCTCCTTATTAGGCAAGTAATATGTGCCTAATTAATTTTCTCTGCTATGGGGAGAAGACAGACTGGACGTGGAATCTCTGACCGCTGCCAATGAGGATAACTTATTGGAACCCTAGTTTTATTATTTACAAGCTGATAATAATGCTGAAATGCATGCATTCTTCAGTTTAAAAGCATTATTAAATCTCACTTAATCTCTGTGCCACACGTAGCAAAATATTTAACCAAAATATAACTGTCGCTTTAAAAAATCATCTTAAGACCAGTTTTAGCACTTGATTAATCTAAATTCTGTACAAGTATAAATATCCAAATTTGGAAATGATGCAAAGTGATAATTGTATAAATTTTAAATTTTAAAATATCATACTATTTTCTGATAAGATTCTCTTGGGAGATGTAACTTGCTTTGACCAACTAGCCACAGCTGATGAAGGCCCATTCTTTTAACTGCTCCCATAAAGTTAGAGGTTAACTTAGAGAAGGCTGATATGGGGTGTGTGTGTGTGTGTGTGTGTGTGTGCGCGCGCGCGTGTGTGTTTTGACCTGATAGAAGATAACTTTTATGTTTTTATGATTATGATTATGATTTTATGTAGAAAGTTAATCAGCTTTACCTCTCAGTTGTCATTCTCATTTCTGCATTTGTTTTCCTACTATCATATTCCTCATTTTCAAATGCTCTTGTCAGTTTTTTTATCTTTCTGCTGGTTTCCTCATTAAACAGTTAAGTAAAAGTTTGCTTCATGTTCTCTATTTCTAAGAGAGGTAGCTTTCCTCAGTGTGAGATTAAGCTTTTCACCAACCAAACAGAAACAAAGAAAAACAGCCACCCACACCTGATTCCTAAATCTTTGAAGAGCTATGTAGATTTTTGCTGAAACTTCCCAGAGACATAGTGGATGGGATTAGACACCAAGCTGCCAAAATGCAAAATGTGTCCTGTAAATTTCTGTGCCCAGATGCTTTGCTGGCTGCTTAACTTCTCTGCCTCTTTCCCAACTCACTGTCCCCCGGGCACCACTTGTCCCAAGGCTCTGCTCTTCTTTCTTGTGGCAGACACTCCTTAAGGCAATCCCTAATGAATCACACCCTTCCTCTCCCTAGGTGAGTGTGGGAGGGGTGTGATGTGCTTCTGCCCAATAAAAGGTGATGCGATATCCCTCCCTTAGTTAGGTTATGTCATATGACAGAAGGGGCGGGAAGTCAGTCCCGTGATTATCTAAGACTGTCTGAGATGTCTAAGACTTCATGTCAGCATAATGGAGAGGGAGACTCTCTTCCTAGCCTCAGAGAAGCAAGCTGCTCTCAAGTCTATGGAACGGGCCCCGCGGCAGGAAACCAAGCAAATCCTCCAGGAACCGAGGTCCCCAATCCTACAGCTCAAAGAAATGGAATTCTGCCAACACTCATGTGAGATTGGACAAAGACCGTAAGTTCCAGAAAGAAACATAACCTGGCTGACACTTGGACTGCAGCCTTATGGGACCCTGAGCAGAAGACCCAACTAAGCCAGGCCTGGAGTTTTGACCCACTGAAACAGTGAGATATTGAATGGGTATGGTTCCAAGCTGCTTGGTTTGGGTTACTTTGTTATACAGCAAAACACTCTATCCCTCCTGGCTTTGCTCATTCGCATCGCTGTTAACATCCCTTCTCAGCAAAACTAAAGGATCTCCCTTAAGATGCACATTCCTGAGAAGTCAGGGAGTGTGTGTGTGTGTGTGTGTGCATGCGTGCACATGTGCATTCATCATAAATAGACTGTAAGTCCCACTTAACCATATCACTATATTAATTTGCTCATTCCCTTGGTAAAATTCATTGACTGGTAACCATCAGAGGCCAGTGGAATGCTCCCTAACAGGTGTGTGCATTTCTGTTTCTACAAGCAAATATCAGAAGAGTCAATAGTGTTTGCTCCCAAACGTGATCGTACCAGTTGTAAATGACATACTGTAAATGTCACGGTTAAACATTACATAAACTGAAAGTGTGAAAAGGAAATTTTTAAATGATAACTCAGAGATTCTATAAAGAAACAGCCGAGCACAGTGGCTCACGCCTGTAATTCCAGCACTTTGGGAGGCTGCACCGGGCAGATCACGATGTCAAGAGATCGAGACCATCCTGGTGAAACCCCAACATGGTGAAACCCCGTCTGTACTAAAAATACAAAAATTAGCTGGGCATGGTGGCACACACTTGTAGTCTCAGCAACTTGGGAGGCTGAGGCAGGAGAATCGCTTGAACCAGGGAGGCGGAGGTTGCAGTGAGCTGAGATCATGCCACTGCACTCTAGTGTGGGTGACAGGGTGAGACTCTGTCTCAAAAAAAAAAAAAGGAACCGCAGCCATATTAAGTACAAAAGGGAATAAAGAGTAGAAATCTAGAAGAACAATGCTCTGAGATTATTTCATAAGTTTCTTTAAATCTAGTTATCTTTAGAGACCTGGACAGTGCACATTGTTTGTTTACATAAGGAAGAGGTTATGTAATTCATTCTACAGACTCCTGCTCAAAGAAAAGGGCTGTCCTTACAATACATGTGATGAATGAAAAGGAATGTTTGAGCTGTGTGTGTGCAATCTCTTATTATGCTTTCTCACTTTACGTGACTTTTTCAATTAACTGATTGCGTTAGATAAAAGGGCTTCTTCTGAATTTTAATTATAATGCTTTCCCCTGTCACAGTAAGATTGTGTACAATAAATTCTGTTTTTAAGAAAAGGAATGTTTTGAGCTCACTGGCTAGAAGTGTTTTAGAAAAACTCTTAGGCTTTGTCATAAAACTAACTCTTGAATTCCACTGTTTGTCTCAGAGCAGTGACAAGAATAGCTGAAAAGTTAAACAATAGGTTTGACAACAAAATAGGTAAGTCATCTCAGACGACTCTTGACGTGTTTCAAATGCAGAACATAACAGGGTTCGAGGATATTGTCATTGCTGACCTTGACACATTGGCTAGTGGGAATTAATTTATAAAAGGTAAATAACCAAGGACTCTCAGATAGGACTCCATCCCTTTCTCCTTCCCTCCTTCCCTCTATCTTTTAACATAAATAGTTTATAACCTCCATTTGTATTAAGGCATAATAAGATCCCAGACCTATTCCTGATGGCCAATACAAACACACACAGTGATCATATTCCTGGAACTAGAAGTCCAGAAAACTATTTTACCAGTGAGACAGAATATTTGAAATTGGGACATTAATTTTACTTTTTGTTATGGATTTATGTAAATAAAGGTTTGTGGCTATTGCTAAAATTACTGAGAATATAAATTTGGAAACTGCCTGGAGGGTTGCCTGTAATAATTTTTATTCTTTCCCTGAGTAGGCCTTTGGAGACAGGAGATACCTCTCTTAGCCAAGGGAGAATTCAAAATCTCACTCCAGGATCTGCAGATAAGAGGCTGTTAGGAAGTGGAAAAGAGCATCATGGGAGATTGGTGTTTTTACAAAGACTCAGGACAGTGGCTTCTCAGACAACAGAGCCCCTCCCTTGGGCTCCAAGCTTTAGACTGCCTCCCTGCCCCTCTCCTCTGGCCCATCTACAACCTTGCACCTCCTCTGCAAGGCCAAGGGGACATGCTCACCCAGGGCCTGTGTTTCCCTTTCTGGACCATGCACCAGCATCAGGTCCTCGGAATTCCCCACCCAAATGGCTGGAGTCTGCTTCTGGGGCTGTGTGGGCCTCTTCCCTGGATGGAAGAATAACCAAGATCCCTAACCCTGAGAGGTCACTTAATTACTAATTGACAGCTTCCATACTTTTTGTCCGTTTCCAACTTAGGACCAACCACAGAAAGCCAAATATGTTTCCCTAACCAATCACACAGGATGCCCTGCTTCCACCTAACTACCTCCAGCTTCCCCGTGCCAACAGCCTCTAATCAGGGCACACTCGGAGCATTTCCCGTTTTTTTTCCCTGCTACAAAGCCTTCCTCTGCCTGCCTTTGAGTCTTTGCCAAATTCAAGTGACAGTAGCTGACTCCCTTGCTAGAGCAAGCTCTGAATAAATAGTCCTTCTCTGTTCTCCTTTGGATAGTCTTTGTTTATTTCCACAATTGCCACAGTTTTTCAGTCTCCCTGATTTTCATGTCTAAGCTGAAGGTGAAGAATGATTAATCAAAATATTTGTGTCTTTATTATTTATTTAATACACTTAAATGTTATGTAAAGTTTTCTGAGGAAGAGTGAAAAAATTAAAAGTATTGACTGTTGGGAACCATGAAATATATATATATATAATTGATTGCATTAGATAAAAGGGCATATATATATATTCAGAAGAAGCTCCCTACCTTTGCTTTTTGAGACAGGGTGTCACTCTGTTGCCCAGGCTGGAGTGTAGTGGTGTGATCTCGTCTCACTGCAGCGTCAGCTTCCCGAGTAGCTGGGATTATAGGCATGTGCCACTGTGCCTGGCAAGTTTTTGTATTTTCAGTAAAGACAAGGTTACACCATGTTGGCCAGGCTGGTCTCGAACTACTGACCTCAAGTGATCAGCTCGCCTCAGCCTCCCAAAGTGCTGGGATTACAGGCATGAGCCACCATGCCCTGCCCAGAAGAAGCCCTTGTATCTGATGCAATCAGTTAGTTTAAAAAGTCACATAAAATGGGTTTAAAAAGTTAGTTAGTTAGTTTAAAAAGTCACATAAAAGTATAAAAAGAGATTGCCCACACACATGTAAAATAAGGACAGGGCTTTTCTTTGAGCAGGAGTCTGCAGAATGAATTATATTAGGTTGGTGCAAACGTAATTGCAGTTTTTGCCATTACTTTTCATTGCAAAAACCACAATGAAAAGTAATGGCAAAAACTGCAATTACGTTTGCACCAACCTAAATATACAACCTCTTCCTTACGTAAACAACCAATGTGCACTGTCCGGGTCTCTAAAGAGAACTAAATTTAAACACACTTGTGAAAAAAAGATATGTATATTTGTGTATATCTTTTAATTCTTATAAAAGAATTCTTTAAAAAAATTACATTTATGTTTTAACAACTTGATTAATATCTCAGTCTACTAGTGTGACTATCAGTCTGTTAGTGTGAATTTGCAGGATTTATGATGAAAATTTTGGAAGGAGATCAGCACTTGAGGATATAACACTGACTTGTCAATCAATATCACCTCTTTGAGTTGAAAGACTGAGTTTATAACTTTAGCGTTAAGTGGTACATGTACACTTGCAGTTTCCAATCTCACCCATCAGATGGCGCCAATACTTCACTAGCAGTTTTGCCACGTTGCTTTGGTATCCTCCGATGTGGCATTTGAGAAGCACTGAAAGATTGATTACTTATGCTCTTGATAAAGTTAAGGTTTTTATTATTAATTCAGCTTTAGATGTAGTTAAAAATAAGTACAAGTGTATGACACCCTTCAGATAAATTTATGCCAAAGAATTAAGCAGCCTAAAATGAATGGAGAAGTATTTATTTTTCATAGCTATATCCTACTTTATATTTAATTTATGCAATTCCCCAAGACCAGTTTCTTCTTCTTCTTTTTTTAAATTATACTTTAAGTTCTGAGATACATGTGCAGAACGTGCAGGTTTGCTACATAGGTATACACGTGCCATGGTGGTTTGCTGCACCCATCAACCCCTCATCTACATTAGGTATTTCTCCTAATGCTATCCCTCCACTAGCCCTCCAACCCCCAACAGGCCCTGGTGTGTGATGTTCCCCTCCCTGTGTCCATGTGTGCTCATTGTTTAACTCTCACTTATGAATGAGAACACGCAGTGTTTGGTTTTCTGTTCCTGTGTTAGTTTGCTGAGAATGAGGGCTTCCAGCTTCATCCACGTCCCTGCAAAGGACATGAAATCATTGATTCCAAGTCTTTGCTATTGTGAATAGTGCTGCAGTAAACATAGTGTGCATGTGTCTTTATAGTTGAATGATTTATAATAATTTGGTATCTACCCAGTAATAAGATTGTTGGGTCAAATGGTATTTCTGGTTCTAGATCCTTGAGGAATCACCACACTGTCTTCTATAATGGTTGAACTAATTTATATTCCTACCAACAGTGTAAAAGCTTTCCTATTTCCCCACATCCTCTCCAGCATCTGTTGTCTCCTGACTTTTTAATGATCGCCATTCTAACTGGCATGAGATGGTATCTCATTGTGGTTTTGATTTGTGTTTCTCTAATGACCAGTGATGATATTTTCATATGTTTTCACATGTTTGTTGGCTGCATAAATGTCTTCTTTTGAGAAGTGTCTGTTCATATCCTTTGCCCACCTTTTGATGGGGTTGTTTGTTTTTTTCTTGTAAATTTGTGTAAGTTCTTTGTAGATTCTGGATATTAGCCCTTTGTCAGATAGACAGATTGTGAAAATTTTCTCCCTATTCACTCTGATGATAGTTTCTTTTGCTGTCCAGAAGCTCTTTAGTTTAATTAGATCCCGTTTGTCAATTTTGTCTTTTGTTGTCATTGCTTTTGGTGTTTTAGTCATGAAGTCTTTGCCCAAAACCAGTTTCTACAAGTTAGATCTTTCCAAATTTCCATGTGCTTGCCATCTGCTTCATTGCGGACCAGCCATGTAGTATGAAAACTTGCTCTGAAGCTGCACTCCTAACTGCACTAATTTTTAAATCACAATTACTTTTGCACCAACCGAATAGCTCCTAGAGTGCTTCCTGGAGTCGGCAGTTTGCACATACCCTGGGAGGCAGAGAGCAAATCGCTCAGTGCTGCTCAGTATCTTTTCCAGGCTCCTGATGGAGTTGAGCAGGCTTCTGTGGTATGGCCATCCCTTGTTTCCTTTCACTTGACTCCATTCATTTGTTCAGTGGTGTTTCCTGAACAAGAGAGGTTATAACTTTTCCTCCTTAAGCTTTGTGCCTTGAGACTCAAGCTCTGTCTAGAAGTAGCAGAATGCTTTGCCCAGAAACTCTGCTTCTCTTTTGGAAGATGACCCTGAACTCACTGATATCATAGAATTTACTCAAAACAACCATAAACGTTCACATAAGCTCTTTTATCACAAATTGAAAGCATACATAGAAGGTCTTGGTACTTAATGAACTGGAAATAGGGGATTTATAAATTAATAATCAAATGAGGATGTCCTCTGGTTCACAGTTCCTTATCTGAAATTCTTTGGGCCAGATGTGCTTTGGAATTCAGAATGTTTTGAATATGTAGAGCTAATATTATGCATATGCTATATATTACAGAATGCTCTGGAAGGGTCTAGGCTAACTCCCTATAATCAACCCATTAATTTTTCTTCAAGGAAACATAAATGTTCATATTAAGTGGGATAAATAAAACCTAAATGGGCTCATGTCATGGCAGGTCAAGTTGTGCCTCCAAATTGAGCTATGAAACAAATCTTTGGTTGTCAGAGCTTTTTGGATTTGGGGAATGTGAATAAGGTAATGTGGACTTGTATTAGGTGCTTTATGTGTTGTTTCATCTAGTCCTCACAGAAGTCCTGTGTTAAATATAAGGATATACGATGTGAGGAGCCTGAGGGTTAGAGTGGTGAAGTAGCTTTCCTAAGGTTCCACAGCAGAACCAACACTCAAACTATGGCCTAGCTCTAAACAGGCTTAATGTTGCATTGGTTTCCACTTTACTAAATTAGTAAAATGCTAAAACTTCAAGTTCCTTGCCTATGTTTGGCTTTTTGCCCATAGTCTGCACTATTTTTTATTTTCTTTGGCATCCATGAGAAAGAATATGGTTGCATAGTGAACAATTTGCTCTCTGATGGATGGAGGGAAAGGCTCTCACTTGCACCTTTGCAGAGCAGCGGACTGGCTTGGGGAGGGAGCAGGGTTGCAGTGCTGGAGAACAAAACAGTCAACTGTGCAAATGTCAGATTTTCCAGTGGTCGGAGACTCCTGCAGTACACTTGGTCCACACAACTAGTCAACCTTGATGTTGTCTGCAAACTGATCCAACATCTCATTAATGTCTCTCACTTCCTTTTGCACATTGTGCACTAGCTTGGACTTCTGCTCCTTTGAATGGGGACATTAGAAGTCACTTGGCTTAACCAAGTTGTCAGTAGGCCAGGGAGGAACTATTGGCTTTATTCTGTGCATTGTCTCAGGGTGGGAATGAATTAAAATAGTTATAATTTAAAATTGTGCTTTCGAGGCAATTCATAAACCATGTTCCCTTTTTTCATCCTAATTATCCTTTTTCTCCTTTCCCTTATTTCTTTTCCTGTGCCAAATTATAACCCTATTTATAGTCTAAAGTTTAGGGGTGTACAATAGTTATATTTTAAAATTGTGCTTTCAAGGTAATTCATAAACCATGTTCCTTTTTGCACCCTAATTATCCTTTTTCTCATTTCCCTTATTTCTTTCTCTGTGCCAAATTATAACCCTATTTATAGTCTACAGTTTGGGGGCATACAATCTTTTCTTCCCTGTTGTTTCTTTCTTGTAATGAAACCAGTAACTTAGCAAAAGCATGGATGAGAGCTCTTTTGTATACCTGTACAAATATTGCAGGAGATGATAAACTTTGTAACATTTTAATGGACTAAACCTTTTATAGACTTTCAAGATTTCTTAGAAAAATTATTCATCTATAGAACTACATATACCAATAAGTCATTCTTAAGGTGCTTTTAAAAAGTCCCCCTTGGCTAATTTTTATGAAGGTAGATAGTAGATACACATACTCATGCGTTCACACACCCAGCCTTCCATCTGTCCATAATATTTATACCCAATGATATGCACAAACCATATGTGTTTCATTCCATGAGTTTTGATAAGTGCATGTATTTATGTAACTCAAACCTTTATCAAAACAGATTATTCCAGAAAATTATTTTATGTTGTTTCCCAGTCAATCTCCAGCTCTCCTATCCCCAAAACACTCTTCTGATCTTTTGCATCATAGATTAGTTTTACCTGTTCTAGAATCTCATATATATATATGCATATATATATTCAACATATATACATTCAGCATAATTTTGAGACTCATTTATGTTGTGCATATCAGTAGTTGATTTTATATTGCTGAGTGGTATTTCATGTGTTTATATTGATGGACAACTGGACAGTTTCTAAGTTTTAGCTTTTATGAATGAAGCTGTTATGGGCATTGTTGTACAAGTCTTTCTGTAGACAAGCGATAGTTGATATTTAGGAGAGAGCTTGCTGGGTCATAGGGTAGTGCATAATTAGTTTTATAAGAAGCTTTTCAAAAGTGCTTCTATATGAGAGTTTCAGTTGTTCTACATCCTTGCCAACACTTGCTGCTCTCAATCTTTTCATTTTTGGCCATACTGGTGGGTATTCAGGGGATCTCTGTGATTTTACATTGCATTTACCTGATGATTAAGAATGTTAAACACTGTTTTATGTGTTTTTTGGCCACTCCTACATCTACCTTTGTGATGTGTATGTTCAAAACTTTACTCATTAAAAATATAGATTGCCTCTTTATTATTGAGTTGTAGGAGTTCCTTAAATATTCTGGAGTCATTGTCAGACCTATGTTTTGTGAATATTTTCTCCCACTCTGTGGTGCCTTTGAATGAGCAAAAGTTTGAAATGTTGTCTAATTTGACAGAATAATATTAATTCTTTCTAAAAATGAATTTATCAAGTTCTTTTTCATTTTTGGTTATTGTTTTTGTGTCTTGTCTAGGAAACTCCTGCCTAGCCCTAAATTGGGAATATGTTTTCTTCTAGCAGCTTTTTAGTTTTGGCTTTTACATTTAATTCTATTATCTATCTTAGATTAATTTCTACATAAGATATGATATAGAGGTAAATATTCACTAAAAAAATTCGGTTGTTCCAATAACATTCATTGAAAACACTTTTCTTTTCCTTTGGTTTCTTTGGCACCTTTGTAAAAAAATCAAAAAACCATATAAATGAGGTGTGTTTCTGGGCACCCTATTCTGCTTCCATTGAGTTACTTGTGTGTCTTGATGTCAGTAACACAGTCTTGACTGTTATAATTATGTTATACATTTTAAGTCAGGTAGTGAAACATCTCTATATTTTCTTTCTTTTTTTCCCCCAAAATTGCTTTGGCTAGCTTAGGTTCTTTGTAGTTCTCTGTATATTTTAGAATCAGCTTCAATTTAAAAAAAGCCTCTGGGATTATATTTAGGATTATATTTAATCTATAGATCAATTTTAGTAGAATTGACAACATTGAGCATTTAAATTTATGAATATGGTATTAATATAGATACATCCATTTATTTAGGTCTCTTAAACTTTCTTTCAGCAATATATTGTTTTCTTTTCTTTTTTCTTTTTTTTTTTGAGACAGAGTCTCCCTCTGTTGTTCAGGCTGGAGTGCAGTGGCACAATCTTGGCTCACTGCAACCTCTGCCTCCCTGGTTCAAGCAATTGTCATGCCTCAGCCTCCTGAGTAGTGGGGATTACAAGCGCCTGCCACCATGCTCAGTTAATTTTTGTGTTTTTAGTAGAGATAGGGTTTCACTATGTTGGCCAGGCTTGTCTCAAACTCCTGAACTCAGGTGATCCACTTGCCTTGGCCACCTAAAGTGCTGGGATTACAGGCGTAAGCCAGAGCATGCAGCCAGTTTTCAATATAGAGGTCTTATATGTCTTTTGTCAGTTTACTCCAAAGTATTTAGTGCCTTATGATATCATTTTAAGTGAAATTTTAAAGAAAATACACTTTCCAATTGTCTGGGCTGCAGTATATAAAAATTATGTCTTTTATCAGAATATAATATTATTTTTATTAGAGAACTTATTTTTTAGAAACATAGAAATTGCAGATTGTATAGGCAGCCATGGATAAAATTTAGTCCTCCGAATAAAATTCTACCCTGAAGGTTAATAAGAATTGGATGACACCTGCACATAGCCTAAATTCCCATGGCTGGGCTTTTTTGTTTTTTTTTTCCCCGCCTCTACTGCAGTGTACTATTGCAGCCTTTTTTCCGCCTCCCACCCCCCATGGCCTCCTCCACTATCAACTTTCTTCCCCAGAGGAGTGGTACATTATTTGCTACAATCGATGAACCTACATTGACACATCGTTATCTCCCAAAGCCTAGATATTTTCTTTATGTTTCATTTGCTTCAGTTTGAGTATGATATGCCTAAGTGTAGATTTTTTGACACATTTATCCCTCCTTGGTGTTCTCTGAGCTTCTTGGATCTGTGGTTTGGTGTCTGACATTAATTTGGGAATACCTGTAGTCATTTTTGCTTCAAATATTTCTTCTGTTCCTTACTCTTTTTCTTCTCTTTGTATTCCCATTGTAGTTTATCTACAGTTCTTGGATATTCTGTTCCGGGTTTTTCCCCCCTTTCTCTTTTCAGTTTGGGAAGTTTCTGTTGACATATCCTCAAGCTCAGACATTCTTTCCTCAGCTGTGTCTAGTCTGCTAATGAGTCCATCAAAGGCATTCTTCCTTTCTGTTACATGGTTTTTATTTCTAGCATGTCTTTTTGATTCTTTCTTAGAATTTGTATCTCCTTGATTACATTGGCCATCTGCTCTTTTATTTAATCTTTATTTTTTAACAGGTATATAGTAGGTATATTTATTTTTATATATATCCTTTCTATTACATGTTTTTTTTTCTAGCATATCTTTCTAATTCTTTCTTAGAATTTCTATCTCCTTGATTACATTGCCCATCTGTTTTATTTTAATTTTTATTTTTTAATGGGTACAGAGTAGGAATATATGTTTGTGGGGTACATGAGAAATTTCGATACAGGCATACAATGCGTAATCATCACATCAGGGTAAATGGGTATCCATCACCTCAAGCATTTATTATTTCTTTGCATTATAAAGATTCCAATCATACTCTTTTAGTTATTTAAAAATATATAATAAATTACTGTTGACTGTAGACACTCTGTTGTGCTACCAAATACTAGATTTTTTTTTTTTTTGAGATAGAGTCTTGCTCCGTCACCCAGGCTGGAGTGCGGTGGTGCGATCTTGGCTCACTGCAACCTTTGCCTCACAGGTTCAAGTGATTCTCCTGTCTCAGCCTCCTGAGTAGCTGGGATTACAGGCATGCACCAGCATGCTCAGATAATTTTTGTATTTTCAGTAGAGATGGGGTTTTGCCATGTTGCCCAGGCTGGTCTCGAACTTCTAACCTCAAGCGATACACCCACCTTGGCCTCTCAAAGTGCTGGAATTATAGACATGAGCCACTGTGCCTCGCCTCAAATACTAGATCTTATTTCTTCTATCTAACTATTCTTTTTGTACCCATTAGTCATCCCCACTTCCTCCCCTCTACTGTGTCTAGGCTCTGGTAACCATCATTCTACTCTCTATCTTCATGAATTCACTTGTTTTAATTTTTAGCTCCTACAAATGAATGAGAACATGTGACATTTGTCCTTCTGTGCCTGGCTTATTTCACTTAACATAAAGACCTCCAGTTCCACCCATGTTGTGGCAAGTGGCAGCATCTTGTTCCTTTTATAGCTGAATAGTGCTCCATTGTGTATATGTGCCACATTTTCTTTATCCATTCATCTGTTGATAGACACTTATGTTGCTTCCAAATCTTAGTTGTTATGAATGGTGCTGCAAAAAACATGGGAGTGCAGATATTGCTTTGATATATTGATTTCCTTTTTTGGGGGTATATACTTAGCAGTGACTTGCTGGATCACATGATAACCCTACTTTTAGCTTCATGAGGAACCTCCAAACTGTTCTCCACAGTGGTCCTACTAATTTACATTCCCCTCAACAGCGTACGAGGATTCACTTTTTTCCACATCCTCACCAATATTTGTTATTTCTTTTGGATATAAGTCATTTTAACTGAGGTGAGATGACATCTGTAGTTTTGATTTGCATTTCTTTGATCTGTGATGTTGAGTACTTTTTCAGATGTCTGTTTGCCATCTGTATGTCTTCTTTGGAGAAATGTCTGTTCAGATCTTTTGCCCATATTTAAGTTGGAGTATTAGAATTTTTTCCTGTAGAGTTGTTTGAGCTCCTTATATATTCTGGTTATTAATCACTTGTCAGATAGATAATTTGCAAATATTTTCTCCCATACTGTGGGTTGTCTCTTTATTTTTTTATTTTTTATTTTTTTTTGAGACAGAGTCTTACTCCATTACCCAGGCTGGAGGGTAGTGGTACAATCTTGACTTACTGCCACCTCTGCCTCCCGGGTTCAAGCGATTCTCAGGCCTTAGCCACCTGAATAGCTGGAATTACAGGTGCACACCGCCACATCTGGCTAATTTTTGTATTTTTAATAGAGACAGGGTTTCACCATATTGGCCAGGCTGGTCTTGAACTCCTGACCTCAGGTGATCTGCCCACTTTGGCCTCCCAAAGTGCTGAGATTACAGTTGCGAGCCACTGTGCCTAGTCTGTTGTTTCCTTTGCTATGCAGAAACTTTTTAACTTGACGTGATCCCATTTGTCTGTTTTTGCTTTGGTTGCCTGTGCTTGTGGGGTATTCCTCAAGAAATCTTTCCCAGATCAATGTCCTGGAGAGTTTCTTCACTGTTTTCTTTTAGTAGTTTTGTAGATTGAGGTTCTCTGCATATGCATATCCACTTACCCATCTGTTCTTACATGTTGTCCATTAGAGCCCTTAACATACTGGTCATAGTTATTTTAAATGTCTAGGGTAATAGCTCCAACATCCCTGTTTGACTCCTTCTACCCTGAGTGTGCCCTGGTGCTTGCTCTGTCTTTTCAAACTGTTTTTGCCTGTTAGTGCGCCTTGCACTTTTTTGTTGAAAGCCAGTCATGACATATCTAGCACTACTTCCATTGGGCCAGGCATGGTGGCTCATACCTGTCATCCCAGCATGCCTGACATCCCAGCTGAGGAGGGAGGATCATTTGAGGCTAGGAGTTCAAGACCAGCCTGGGCAACATAGTGGGGCCCCGTCTCTACAAAAACAAAACAAAATGAAACACCCCTGTCCCCCACTTCCATTGGATGTTTCTGCTTCTGGGTTTCTGCTTCAATGAGTTGGAATTCTCCACATCTGCCTCTCTCTCCAATGCTTGGGAAATGGTTTGCCCTGTGACTTCAGATCTCTGGCAAATCTAAGAAGGGTTGTTGATTTTCAACCTGTCCAGCCTTTTTCTTGTTAGGATGGAGTGACAACTTTCAAACTCACTACATGCTGGATCAGAAAACAGAAACCTCTCAGTGTAATTTTAAATTACGTTTATCTAATTATAAGTGAAGTTAAACAGATTTTTATATTTTTTATGTGTAAGGTACCTTTGATTCTATTTTCTCTTAACTTTAGCCTTTCATACCTCCTGCCAATTTAAAAACTGAATTGTTAGCTTTTTCCTTCTTGCTTTTTAAGAACTCTTCATGTCCCGGGGAGATTAGCTCTTCTGTGAAATGGGGTGTGTGTCCCCCCATTTTGCCACTTGTCTTTTGACTCTGCTTACGGTATGTTTTCACTGTACAAAAACTTTTACTTTTAAGAAGTCAATTTATCAATATTTACATGGTTTCTGGGCTGGGTGCAGTGACTCATGCTTGTAGTCCCAGCACTTTGGGAGGCTGAGGCGGGTGGACCGCTTTTAACTCAGGAGTTTGAGACAAGCCTGGGCAACATGGTGAAACCCCATCTCTACAAAAAATACAAAAATTAGGTGGGCATTGGTGTTTTGCACCTGTAGTCTCAGCTACTCAGGAGGCTGAGGCTGGAGAATCACTTGAGCCTGGGAAGCGGAAGTTGGAGTGAGCCAAGATCTCACCACTGCACTACAGCCTGGGCGGTAGAGTGGGAACCCATCTTGAAACAAACAAACAAACAACAAACAAAAAATGGTTTCTGGGTCCTGAGTCAGGCATGAATTCTAAAATAGTTTGAAATGCATAATGTTAAAGAGGAATTATTTTATTATTATTTAAAACATCATTTGCCATAATTGCTGTGTCTCCCAAGGGAGTGGCATACTTTCCCTCCAGAGCGGAGTTTTCGGCAACCCCTCCTTGCCCCTACTAAAGAATTATATGATGTGAAAAGAGAGCCCTCAGAGGAACAACATAATGAGAAAAGAAATAATTTACTCTGCACAATGATAAAGAATAGGTAAGTTTCAAGGAGTACCTCCCTTAGGGCTTTAAGGGAGGAGTGGAGGGAGAGGAGGAGCAATGAGCAGTGTGGTGGGTTCAGCTGCAGAGGAGGGGCCCAGTGGAAAATCCCGGGGTAGGGCACTAAAAGGCAGGGATGTGTGTCTGACTTCCAGTTTTAGGTCATCTGCTACTCTGTGCTGCAGGATAACTTTCTGCATTATTCCCAAACCATCATTAAGTATGCACTGGCACAACCAACAAGAAGAAAATGGGATAAGGTACAGTCAAGAAAGCAGAAGAGGACAAATGTCGTGGCTCACCCTGTATTCCCAGCATTTTGGGAGGCCGAGGCTGGAAGATCCATTGAGCCCAGGAATTAGACACCATCCTGGGCAACATAAAGAGAACCAGTCTCTACACAGCTGTAAAGAAAAGTTAGCTGGAGGTGGTGATATACACCTGTAGTCCCCGTTACTTGGGAGGCTGAAGCAGGAGGATTACTTGAGCCGGGGTTTGGGGGATGGGGGTTGAGGCTGCAGTGTGCTGTGATTGTACCACTTCACTCCTGAAAGAAATAAAGCAAAGAAAGCTAAAGTGGATTTCTAGCAAGGAAAACAAGAAAGTGCAGTTTGGGTCTGACTCAGGAGTAATTGTGAGACAATTCCTTTCTCCCAAATAGTCCAGAGCAGTGGTTTGACACTTTGTCTGCACAAGAGAATCATCCTGGGGAGCACTTTGGAACAACAGATGCGTAGGATTTCACCCAGGCCAATGAAATTCAATGCTCTTTGGGTGTGACCCAGGCATCAGGAGAGTTTTGAAAGTTCCCAGGTTATAGCAATGTACAGCCACAATTGGAAACCACTGTCTAGATCAGTGCTTCTCCAACTTTAACATGCAAACAAATCACCGAAGGATATTGTTTAAATGCAAATTATGATTCAGTAGTAGGCAGGCTCGCTATTTTGCATTTTTAACAAATTTCTAGGTGAGGCTGGTCTGATGACCATATTTTGAGTAGCGAGGGGTAGAGGTAGCTGACATGTCGGTTCCACATATTGCCAAATTGGTATCCAGAAGGTTCTGATTTACACTTGTAGAGATTGCTACTTGTCCTTCTGTATCTATCCTCCCTTCTCTCCTGGTAATAAAACTGCCTATTTTCAGTTACCTGCTTGGCTAGACAAACATTTTTAGTTTTCTTTAAAGCTGCATGGCCATGGGACTGAGCTGGGCCTCCTGGGGTGCAAGTGGAAGTTGCATCCTCAAGGAAGAAAGAGTGGCCTTCCTCTCCCCTTCCCTCTTCCTGCTTGCTCAAATGCAGTCCTGGTGGTGTTGCTCGGGAGGCTGTCTTGAATCACAAAATAGAAGTTATATGCTGAAGGTGGCAGCAGCAGAGAGGAGTTGTGTCCGGAATTGGTTCCTTCTGGTGGATTCTTGGTCTCACTGACTTCAGGAGTGAAGCCGCAGACATCTGCAGTGAGTGTTACAGCTCATAAAGGTAGTGAGGACCCAAAGAGTGAGCAGCAGGAAGATTTATTGTGAAGAGTGAAAGAACAAAGCTTCCACAGCATGGAAGGGGACCTGAGTGAGTTGCTGCTGCTGGTGGCCAGCTTTTATCCCTTTATTTGGCCCCACTCACATCCTGCTGATTGGTCCATTTTACAGAGCAATTATTGGTGCGTTTACAATCCTTTAGCTAGACATAGAGTGGTGATTGGTGCATTTTTGCAGAGTGCTGATTGGTGTGTTCACAAATCTTTAGCTAGACAGAAAAGTTCTCCAAGTCCCCACCCGACCCAGAAGCCCAGCTGGCTTCACCTCTCAATCCCCCCTCTAAACAGTACACCCCAACTGCTGTTGGGATTTGTTTTGAAGAGTGAAAGAACAAAGCCTCCACAGCAAAGAAGGGGACCCGAGCAGGTTGCTGCTGCTGGCTCGGGTGGCCAGCTTTTATTCCCTTATTTAGCCCCACCCACATCCTGCTGATTGGTCCATTTTATAGAGTGCTGATTGGTCCTTTTTACAGAGCGCTGATTGGTCCATTTTACAGAGTGCTGATTGGTGCGTGTACAATCCTTTAGCTAGACACAGAGAGCTGATTGGTGCGTTTTTACAGGGTGCTGATTGGTGCATTTACAAAACTTTAGCTAGACACAGAGTGCTGATTGGTGTGTTCACAAACCTTTAGCTAGACAGAAAAGTTCTCCAAGTCCCCACCTAACCCAGAAACCCAGCTGGCTTCACCTCTCAGAAGGAGTCCGTGGCAACATGGAGTCCTCTCTGAGCCCTGCACCATCCACCACTGGATGTCCTTTATGTGAAAAAAATAACCTTTTTTTTTTTTTTTTAAAGAAAAACCCATTATTACTCTGGATTGTACCTATAAGCAGTTGAACCTAACCCTAAAGACACTTATGCCCTCCAATAGACTAGGAATGTGTCGGTATGTTTCTCTCTATAACAACCATGCGGGAGCTGGATTTTGAAGAAGGAGGAGTGTTCCAGTTTCCCAGAGGAAATAGCCTATGGAAAAGCATGGAGCTGTGAGAGGGTGAGCCTTTTCTTCAGTTCATTGTCACTACATAAAAATTCCCTCGGAAACTTAGAGACTTGAAACAGGAAAAGTGCATTATATCCCATGGTTCTGTGGGTTGGCTGGGCTCGAGCTCGACTGGAAGGTCCAAAATGCTCATTCACACTTTTGAGGCCTCAATGTGGGC
Source organism: Colobus angolensis palliatus (assembly GCF_000951035.1). Classification (NCBI taxonomy): domain Eukaryota; kingdom Metazoa; phylum Chordata; class Mammalia; order Primates; family Cercopithecidae; genus Colobus; species Colobus angolensis. The sequence goes on along the minus strand of NW_012116289.1, from coordinate 3,093,460 downwards.
TGAGGTACCTCAGTTTTTTTCCATGCAGCCTTTCTCCTTCACGTGGTGTGTCTTCCCCCAGGGTTTCTCTTGCAGGAGCATAGCCTGGACTTCCCCACATTGATAAAGGAGTTAAGAAAAAAATCACTTAGGCAGATAGTAAGGGTATGGGAGTCCTTGGTAAGTCTTTTCTCTTTAATGAAAAGCAGCGCCAAATCATTTTATAACAAAGAGCAGCCTGTAAAGTCTAGCTACAGACATAGACAAGCAAGCTGGGAGCTTGCATGGGTGAATGCTGGCAGGAACTGGGGACTAGACTTGTTCAAGATAGCGGCTCCATCTTCGCTTCTCTTTGTCAGCCACGTGTACAGTAAAGTGGAGACAAGATGGCGCTGATCAACTAAAAAGTCCATTTGCCTAATACAATTAGGGTGGGGTGACTAGCCTTCCACACTATGTAAACATCATACCTGATAGAACCAATCTGTGAGCCCTAAGTAAATCAGACACAGCCTTCTCCAGCCTGCTTATAAAATCTGCTGCAGTCTGCTGCCTCCCTGCTTTTCGGATGTCTTCCTTTCTCTCTCTCTCTCTATCTCTTAGAGAGCTGCTCTCCTGTCTCCTTTCTTCTATTAAACTTTCGACTCCTAAACCCACCCACATGCGTTCATGTCTTGAATTCTTTCTCAGGGAGAGACAACGAATGCCAGGGTGTATACCCCAGACAATGTAGCCGTTTCAACATAGTGGCTGTGAGATCTAAAAGGGTGCAGAGGGCAGCTTCACCTCCTAAGAGCAAGGCTTGGGTGTGATAGTCTCACTTGCATTTCCTTCTCTGGGCCAGCCCAGCTTCAAGGGGTGGGAATAGATGCCGCCTCTCCTTGGAGGAGAAGCAGGCACATGCAGGAGGGCAGCCATTCTTGGCAACCAGCTTTGGAGACTTACCTACTGCCCTTGTTTTGTAATGACAAGCTTCCTGTGACTGGGATGCAGGATCAAAGAAGAAATGGGTGGGAGAGAGAGTCTGGAGAGACACGGACTCTGCAGGTGATGAGTTTGGAGTTTAGGCTGCAGGCAAAGCTGACTCTAGCACATGTGGTGGTCAGATCACATCCTGGTTATAATGATGCTAAGAGCCACTGTTGATTCACCACTCAGCATGTTTTACAAATGTCATATTCTTAATAAATGCAGGATAGCCTAGCAGCTAGGGGCAAGGATCCTGGAGCCAAACAGCTTGCCTTCAATTTCATAACTCATCACATTACTATTATTGAGACAGGATCTCACTCTGTTGCCCAGGCTGGATTGCAGTGGTTAGATCATTGAACTAGGCTCAAGCGATCCTCCTGCCTCAGCCTCAGTCTCCTGAGTAGCCGAGAATATAGGTGCGCATCACCACGCCTGACTGACTTTTTATTTTTGTGCAGGGCCCTCACCATGTTTTCTAGCCTGGTCTCAAACTCTTAGGCTCAAGCGATCCTCCTGCCTTGCCCTCCCAAAGTGCTGGGATTGAAGGCATGAGCCACCATGCAGGGCACCTGACTCCATGTATTAGCTGTGCAGTCTCAGGCAAGTTACTTAATTGTTCTTGGCCTCCTATCTGTAAAAGTAGGGAATCCTAGCAGACCTGCCACATGTGGTTGCTGTAAGGGTTAAGTGAGATCATATATGCACTGTACTTGTCACTTACCCCCTGTAATCATTAGCTCTTGTTAATGCTCACAACAGTGCTAGAAAACGGTACTATTGCTCCCATTTTAAGGAGGAGGTAATTGAGGCACCAAGAGCTTAAGGCTTCCAAGGCCTGTTGCTTCATGAATTTCCACTGATTGTGTTTCCATGTGTCCCCAGCTCCAGGAGGCAGCTGAACAGAATTGTGCTCTTTCCATGAGACTTATGTGAGCCTGGAGTCTCTACCTGTCCCTGAAGAGTCCTTTGCTTCCCTACAGCCTCACTCAACCTCCTGGTTCCAGCTGATATTTGCAGAAAGTCACTGTAATAATATTAACAGCTGGGGGCTTTTCTGAGCCTGTGCAAAGTGCACGTCTTGGAGGGCAGAGTCCTCAGGTGATACTGAAAGTTTCTGGGGTCTGAAGCTGCCTTGAGCCTGGACAGGTCATGGAAGCCCTTGGTGCATCCTCTCAGCCATCTTTCTGCTGAGGTTTATTGGCTGGAGCTTTGTGAACCTGTGAGTTACATTAGCGCTCTGAGGCTGGAAGGCTTCCTATAAATGCTCCATGTAATTAATTATAAACAAAGCAGCCAGCCAGGAGCACAATACCCAAAGAAATCCTTAGCAAGCCTCAACGTGTGCTCTTTATTTCTCCTCTGCCTTTCCGTCCATCCAAGAGCTTCAAAGTGTAATCCTCCTTAACGACAGATTCATGATGATGAGACCATTCTTTTTGATACTGCAGTTTTAAGAAGTGACCCAGAAAACAGGCTTTAAAAGCAACCTCTCCCATTCACCTTTACCCTAAGCAAAGGCCCAGATTAAAAGAGACTTATCTTGTATGAATATTTATGCTATAGCCTCTGCCAAATCAGATTAGGGGAGTTCATCCCGCCAGGCAAACACAGGTTTTGTACTCAGATTTAATGAGACACTGACATGTTAATAGCATATTGATGCATCCATCCATCAGGAAATCCATACAGCACAGTGAATGTGCACCGTGCATCTCGGGGCCCAGGAGGGTTGCTGTCTTTGTCACTTTTGGTTCTACTAGGAGAGCTGTTGTTGCAATGAAAGGGGTTCCAAAGATATTCTGCCTCACACCAAAGATGAGAGGTTGGGAATTCTGGTCTTAAAATGCCTGGGAAATCCCTTTCTTGACACTGCCAGGGAATGTGTGAGACAGAGGCTGATTCCTCTAAACAGCATCTTCCAAGGCGCTTCTGAAGAACCAGACACCACAGGGTGTTAATAAGTATCATGAGAACAAAAAGCTCAGGTCAAAATGTTGGGTAAAGGATGAGCTGAGCAGACTTTTTTTTCAAGACGGAGTCTCACTCTGTCGCCCAGGCTGGAGTGCAGTGGTGCGATCTCGGCTCACTGCTATCTCTGCCTCCTGAGTTCAAGCGATTCTCCTCCCTCAGCCTCTGGAGTAGCTGGGATTACAGGTGCGCACCACCACACCCAGCTAATTTTTGTATTTTTAGTAGAGACAGGGTTTCACCATGTTGGCCAGGATGGTCTCGATCTCCTGACCTCGTGATCTGCCTGCCTCAGACCCCCAAAGTGCTGGGATTACAGGGGTGAGCCACTGTGCCAGGCCCAGACTTTTTAACTGTAGAACTTCCACCCTGTGACTTTCCAGGAAACAAATACATTACGCTGTGCATCCAAACTTTTTAGACTTTGGAGTTCTTCCTTCTCAAAGCACCACCCCCTCAGAGCATACAACTTTTTTGTGCCATGGAGCCCCTTGGCAGGTTGGGGAAGCCTGAGGATCCCTTCTCAGAATAACATTTTCATTTTATTTTATTTTAGACAAGGTCTTGCTCTGTCAACAGGCTGCAGTGCAGTGGCAAGATCACGGCTCACTGCAGCCTTGAACTTCTAGGCTTAAGCCATCCTCCTGCCTTAGCCTAGAAAAAAGAAAAAGTCACCCCAGTGGTAGATGAGCTCTTTGCAGCCAGGAGTTACAGTGCTGTTGCCTGTGAGGTCAATGTTAATGAATCCACTGTATATTAAATATGGTGTCTTTTCAACAAAAACCACACGGAAAACAAAATTATGTGTTGACTGGCTGGTGAAAATGTTGAGACTGCAGGCTCACAGGAACCTAGCCTTGTGCTTCCCCTAAGTTCAGTGGTTCTGCATGTGCTAATTCAGTGTTCACAGCAACTTTATAGAATGTAACTGTTATGAAAAATAAGAAACAACAGTATCCGCAACAACTGAAATGTGATGTGAAAATATTTGTGACAAAGACTAATTCAGCTGTGTTTTGTTACCTACATTCATTATGAAAGGAAATGCTAAATTTTAGCATTCGCATTTAGAAGACAGTGAAGACTTATTTTTTTCCCCATTCAAGTTTACAGGCACTATTAATTCTGGGGATCCCTAAGGACCCTAGTTAAGAATATTTTCTCTAGTGGGATTAAATCAGTGACAGAGAGCAGGGAGGGATAGGGAAGCTGGTGCGGATTCTGGGGAGATTCAGGTCCAGTCACATTGTTTATCAATACAAGTCCCATATAGAGATTTTTAGCTGATCTGCTTCTTCTGGGGAGCTGACTTTATTTTTGTCACCAGGGCCTGAACCCAAAAGGCTCAGCATGAAATGAAAAATGGCAACTGTGGGTGGAAATAGACATTTTGGTAATTACTCATGTGGCAAATGGTGACCTCCATTTCAATAGCGAAGGGCAAGCCTGGTCTCTCCTCTGATAACAAGAGAGAGTATCTGTTTCTTTTTTTTTTCTTTTTCTTTTTCTTTTTTTTTTTTGAGACAAAGTCTCATTCTATTCCCCAGGCTGGAGTGCAGCGGTGCAGTCTGGGCTCACTGCAGCCTCGACCTCCTGCTGGGCTCAAGTGATCTTCCCAAGCAGCTAGGACCACAGGTGTGTGCCGCCACACCCAGCTAATTTTTGTACTTTTTGTAGAGACAGGGTTTCACCATGTTGCCCAGGCTGATCTTGAACTCCTGAGCTCAAGCAACCCTCCCACCTCCGTCTCCCAAAGTGCTGGAATTATAGGTGTAAGTCACAGTGCTCGGCTGGGAGAGAGAAATTATAATAGAGTTTTGGGGTGTTTAGATGAAGATGACACAGGACCCCCAAGTCCCCTCACCAAGTGTGCCCAGGGAAGAAGGCGCCTCTTTCTCACTCTTCTCACCATGATGAGCGAGGAGTGTGATTCAATGGGTCTAATTCAAATGTGTCAAAAAAGAGGCTGCTGATTTTGCTTTTAAATAGCAAGAAATAACAGTGTGACCTGGAGAGCAACACTAACTTCTCATTCATTTACTCATTCAGTGCTATTTGTTGTGCATCTGCAGTGGTCAGGCATTGTGTTAAAGGTTGGACACAGGAGTACACGTGACCAGCCATGTACTGATCTCATGGAGCCTGCAGTTCAGGTTTCGGTGCTTTTTTCCACAGCCCCTGAAAGAATGGGGAGATGGGGAGGGCTGCATGCCAACCCAGGAAAGCCCTTCAGGTGCCTGTCAGTGGACAATCCTCAGACACCATCATTCTGGAAAACTTGAGGCTGAAGACAGTAGCTCAAGGGGCACCAGTGCAGAAATACAGAATAAGCGCTGTTATAAGAAGTACACAAAGCACAGGGACAGAGCATTCTCAAGCCACAGAGAAAGACTTGGTCAAATCTCAAAGAAGGAACGTGTCTGGAGCATTGAAAATGCAGGCAGAAGTGAATGAGCCTTGCCCGGGCCCCTGATCCAGGGGAGAAGGCCTGACCTCAGACTCTAGTTTTGCAGGCAATAGTGGTATTTAGTATTGATTTCCATGTGGTATTTATTTGCAGTATTTGTGTTTTCTGGAAAAGTGAGATGAGGTAACCATCCTCTTCTACCTCTCAATTCCTTGGTGCTGTGCCTCAGAGTAAGGTCAGAGCTCAAGATTTGGGTACCTTTGTTTTCCTGCCTGAACCCATTCAGAGGATGGAACTGGTTAGATGTTAGGTGATTCCCCAAGGTTGTGGGTGGTCAGGTCTAAGATAATTTAAACAGTCTTTTTTAGAGGAGTGGGAAGTAACAGGTTCAGAAAAGACATATAGGGTGGGAGAAGGGAGGTGGTCAGGCCGGGGGACCCTCCCTTTACTCTGGAGTCTTCCTGTACAGATTAAATAAGTGTACTTTGGGTATCTATCACCTTAAATATTTGTCTTTTCTTTACACTAGAAACATTCAAATTATTTCCTTCTAGCGGTTTGAAAGGAAATGTACAATAGCATTTTGTAAACTATAGTCACCCTACGGATCTATCAGACACTAGGCCTTATTTCTTTTATCTAACTGTACATTTATACCCGCTAATCAACTAATAAAATACTTTAAAGGAAAAAAATTGTATTGTCATTTTTCTGGACTTGGTGAGGTTATATGGTACTTGTCAACTTTTAAACATTTGTAATTTGTGGTGATTTCTTTCCTCATTCTAAATGTGTATTTAAGTTCATATCTAATTTTGTATTTATAGTCTTGTGTTATGTTTTTCAAGGGGGCCTCATGAAGCCTGGCCTGCCCCCTTGTGTGAGTCCTTGCCAGCTGACCAGCCACCTGCATAGGAGGAGCCTCAGCTCGCCAGGCCATTTTTAAGAAGTTAACGACACAGGGAGGATCAGTCCCCTGGCATGCCAAGACCTTGGGTAAATTGCTGAACATCACTGGACTTCTTAAGTGTTTTTAGAAACTCCTTTTAGAACAATTAGCTGTAAAGGGCACAGATACTCTCTTGCTTGGAATGGCACCCAAAGCACTTTATTAAAGGTTATTTCAGGAACAATGGAAGGGTTACTGATCCCAGGAGCAGACAGAGTTGCACAGTCATCCAGATACGCTCTTCGTTGAGAGAAAGACATTTTGCAAAGATGCTGCTGAAGGAGACTCCTTTGGGCCTGTGACGTAGCAGCCCCCACAGGGTTTGTGGCATGAGTTTACCCAAGCCTCTGCCTCCCTGTGCTCCCCAGGGGTGCATGCTCCTGAGAGGCTCAGTGCCCGCCTTGGTCTCCAAACACCTGTTTAATCTGGGGGTTGAATGGATTCTCCTTTCCCAGGATTTGGGGCCACTGGAGCTGCACCTTCTCCCAGAAACGATCCGCAAACAACAGCAAAGCCACCTGTGAGAGAGAACCGAAAGGAGGAGGAAAAGAGAAATTAGGACGAATCACTTACCAACAAGATTTCCCATGTGCTTTCTGCCAGAGACAGCCTCTAGGGTGGCCCCATGACTCCCAGCCCCGTGTCTCTATATAACTTCCATCCCTTGCTGGTGGTGGAACCTATCACTTGGTTCTAACAGAGGAAATGTGGCCGTGGTGAGGAGATGCTGCTTCAGTGATGCTGTCACATTGTGTGAGGCTTGGCCTTGCTAGTGGCTCGCTTCGGAGGCTCTCCTTTCTGGGCTGAAGCTGAAGGTGATCCAGCTGCCATCCAGCCTGAAGCTGGCTCATCAGTCCTGCAGACTCATGGGAATGAATCTGTCAACAGCCTGAATGAGTTTGAAAGTAGTTCTTCCCCAGATGAGTCTCCAGATGAGAACATGGCCTGGATACCACGCCTTGATTTTCATTTGTGAGACCCTAAGCAGAGGACCCAGTTAAGCTGTGACCCACAGAAACTGTGAGATCGTAAGTGTGTATTGCGTTAAGCTGCTAAGTGTATGTAATTTGTTTTTTCAGTAATAGATTAAAAATTCACTGTATCAGAAATTCACTTTTTATTTTTCTGTGGACAGCTAGCATTTACTGCAGGCCTAAGGCTTGGGTTTTAGAGGTGAACATGGTATGTTCTTCCTTCCAGAAAGTCTCAGCCTAGTAAGGTAACCAGACATGCAAAATGATACCACCAAGCCCACAGGGAGGGCTGGGAGGATGATGCACACACCAGAAAGGGAAGAGGTGTCACTTCTGTCTGGTGGGGGAAGGGGTGGGATCTCTCTGAAGAAGGTGGTGGCTGAGATGAATTTCCTAGGAGTTCTGCAGACAGATGATGTGGGGAAACAGTGCAATGGTAGAGGATACAGTGTGTGCAAAGGCTCAGAGCTGTGGGAGAGAATGACATGTTTGGGGAACTACAGGCGCTTGGGAGTGGAGGCTGGCTGGGTCCCTGACTGGGTTGGGGGGGATCCTGGCAGGCTGTGAGTGCAGGCAGTCTGGCTGAAGTGCCAGAGAGGAATCCTTAGCTTAATACACAGCAGTCTCGACTTTGGCTCTCCCAGTCTGAGACTTGCTCCCTGGTTCTGCTGTTGCATGTCAGGTTTCCCTTTATCCATGATGTTAGCTGGGTCCATTCTTGGTTGTCCAGTGTCTGGCTTGTCATTAACATGCCTCTGAGGAAGACGCTCTTTCTCTTCAGACAATGCCCTCATTTAGCAAATGGGACCTGGCCAGGCCTGCAGACTCCATCCAGATGGCTCCATCTCAACAGTGGTTTTCAATGCTGAGCAATGAGAAATATGATTGCTGAAGGCCTCCCAGAGGGGAATACATTGTTTGGGAAGGATGTTCAGGGATATCCCCGACTTCTCCCCACAGGGCAGCTCACAGTCCCCTTCCTAATAGGCAGCGGGGCTAACTCCCTCTCTGGGCGCAGCCCTCTCATCTGGACATTGAGTGGATGACAGAAAGTGATCCAAAGTCCTTTCTGTGTCTGACTGTGTGTGAGATTTTAGTAGTTAGAGAAAACTAGGCCTGATTCAGTCACTGCATGAAGTCCCCAGCATTTTAATGTGTTCCGAGCCTTCTAAGGTGGACACAAACTTCACTCATCCCACTGCATAATCTCAGTCATGTCCATGCAGTGTCTCCCCCACAGCATAACACACAGACACCACACACACATACACCACACCCCTCACACCCCCACACCACACACACATACATCACACACACACTCCCACACGCCACACACAAACACCACACACACACTACACTACTCACAACCCCACACCACAC
>NW_012116289.1:3083011-3084781 GCF_000951035.1 Colobus angolensis palliatus | reverse complement strand
ATACATCACACACACACTCCCACACGCCACACACAAACACCACACACACACTACACTACTCACAACCCCACACCACACACACATACATCACACACCTCCCACATACAGAAACACCACACACACCCCCTACACACCACGCACACCACACCCCTCACAACCCCACAGCACACACACATACATCACGCACACCCCCACATACAGAAACACCACACACCCCACACATCATGCACACCATACCCCTCACAACCCCACACCACACACACAGACATCACACACACACCCACACGCCACACACAAACACCACACACACACTACACTCCTCACACCCCCACGCCACACACACATACATCACACAACCCCCACATACAGAAACATCACACACACCCTCCACACACCACGCACACCACACCCCTCACACCCCTCACAACTTCACACCACACACACATACATCACACACACCCCCATACCCCACACACCACACAGCAAACACAGAAACACTACACACACTACACACCACACATACATACACCACACCCCTCACAACCCCACACCACACATAAATACATCACACACACACCCCACACACCACATGCCACATACACACCATACATACACCACACACACACCACACAGATACATCACACGTACACCACACACAGATACACCACACGCATCTCACACACACACACCACACACCCCACACCACACATACTCTCATATATACACACACATCCTACACACACCCCACACACACCTCAAGCAGATACCACCACATGCACACTCACCACATACACATATCACATACACACACAACCCTTACCACACACACACCACACACACCCCCTACACCCCCTATACCCCCATCACACACACACACCCTACATACCACACACACACACAAACACCACACATACCTCACCCCCACACACCCCCACAGAAAGCACACAGATACCACACACACACACACACACACACACACACACACAGCAAAACCACACACCATACACACCCCACGTATACTTCTTTGCACTTAAACACAGGAGCACGGCAAAGGCTGCCTGCATAGCTGGCCAGTGCCCCAGGGAGGGCCGGATCATCTCTCACACAAAGCATCAGGGCCTTTGAAGACAGAGGCCTGGGCTTGTGGCTGTTTTCCTGCCATTTCTCAACAAAGGAGGCTGCTGCCAGGTCTGTGGAAAATTACTGGTTCTTCTTTTTTATGTGATTGGCTTTCAACTTGATACACCTAAGCTGTCTTTCTAACAGTCATGTGGTATCAAGGCATTTAGTTCACTATCTGTGTTAATAAGGCAGGAGACAGGGTGAGGGCAAGAAGAGGGAAACGAAAATGAAAGAGCTCAGATCTGAGCATTTGGTAACTGTTTGGTTTGAACGCAATTAGTTGGTTGTCACTCTAATAAGGAATAAAATATTTATGAGCAGGCATTGAGAAAATATTGAGCTGAAATGAGACTGGCATGCTTATCACTAAACTGGAGACTTGTGATAAAATGATCCACTGTAATCATTCATTCATTTGACAAATATTGACTGAGCACCAACTGTGGGTTTCTCATACCGCCATTTCCTGTTATAACTTCCACGAGGCACTGCACAGGGCAGGGCACAGCTACCCTTTCCTCTCTTTATCCAAGTTAGTTTCTTTCTCTCTCTCTCTCTGTCTTTCTCTCTCCCTTCCTTTCTTTCCTTCCCTTCCTTCCTTCCTTCCTTTCCTTTTCTTTCTTTCCTTCCTTCTTCTTTCTCTCTCTC
>NW_012116289.1:3079738-3081941 GCF_000951035.1 Colobus angolensis palliatus | reverse complement strand
AGTTCAAGCAATTCTCCTGCCTCAGCCTCCTGAGTAGCTGGGACTATAGGCATGCACCACCACGCCCAGCTAATTTTTGTATTTTTAGTAGACGGCGTTATTCAGTGCATGGTATGCCATCAGATGGATGCAAGCTAATTCATTTTACCAGTGGAAACTTTTATGATATAGCCGCTACCCCAACATTTGTTCTCAGGATGGGAGGATGGAGACACCCTCCTCCTGCCAGTTCACACAACCTTGGCAGCTCAGGTCATCGGTTCCCCTACTAAGCATGTGTGTGGAATAATATCTATTCCAGAAGCATGCTAGGGAATGGGTGCTCTGATTAAGTAGGATCTTCTGGTTAACAGAGGTTCTTTTCCAGGTATTTTCCTTTGTAGTTGAACATCTTTCAGAGCCCACTTTCTTGTTAAGTTGTATATAAATACATTCAATTCATAAGACAGTAAAGCCCAGAAGTGGTTTCACAGTTCATCAAGTTAGCTTCTTGTAATACAGTGTGATGCTTTATTCAATCACCTGATGATCTGAAATCATGCTGGGCCATCCTTACATTGGCCTGTGACCACTGTGGAGAATGTGGGAGGAGAGTGGGCAGGATCTATACTGACGCCAGGATGCACTTGACTTTGATTCCTTGAGTAAAATCTCTGATAAAAACTTCCCTTGCTGTCCTGTGACTCTGTGTTTGGTCATTTAAAAAATCTTTTTAAAATACAACTTTTCCTTTTGTTTGTCTCTGTCTTTCTGGACTGGTTCCCTACCAAATCACCCTCCACGCTGCTACTACAGGCGTCTTTTTAGATCACAAGTCGGGCTATTTCTTTCTTGCTTGAGAACGTCCAGTGGCTCCCCGTCTCCCTCAGGACCAAGGTCAAGCCCCAGACAGATCTTCTATGATCTGGTTCCTTAATAAGCTGTAGATTTCTCCCTCTGCCAACTCCACGGTCATACTCTCCGGCCATACCGAGCGCTTTTATTCCCTCCAAAATGCCATGCTTTCTTTCATATTCAGGTCTTTGTCCATGCAGTTGCCTCTGCTCAAAACACTTCCTGCAACCCCTCTTTGCTTCCCTTCACTCTACTAGTTCACGGTCTTAGTTTTGACATCACCTCCTCTGAAAACATTTTTTTTTTTTTTGAGATGGAGTTTTGCTTTTGTTGCCCAGGCTGGAGTGCAATGGCACGATCTCGGTTCACTGCAACCTCCTCTTCCTGTGTTCAAGTGAACTCCTGACCTCAGGTGATCCACTCACCTCGCGTTCCCAAAGTACTGGGATTACAGGCATGCGCCACCCCACCTGGCCTGAAAACATTTTTGAACACCTCTCTCTCCCATCCTACCCCATAATGCTCTGTGGTGTTCTGTACTTGCACAGTTGGAGGCATTTGCTGCTTTATATTTAATTGTCTGTTTACTTATCATTTTCCTACTCTATACTATAATTTTAAATGGCAGGGCGTTTTCTTGTTCACTTTTGAATTCTCACTGCATTTGACACTGGGTGGTCACTCAATAAATAGTTTTGGATGGCACTTTGCCAATCTGGACTTTTCAGCTCAATATACATGATAAATAGGCAGGCTTTAGGCCTGGCTATCTGTTCTTGGCCACTTTATCACCGGCTACCAGCATGTGAACAAATCTTGCAGGAATAGCATAAGATTATGGCACATATTGATTTTCAGCTTTTGACTGTGTTTCAATCACCAGATATAGGTGAAACTGAGTGCAAGATAGAGCCCCAATTTGACAGACCTTGAACCCCAAAATCATTTTAAGAGTCAGGGCAGAATGGTCATTTGATAGATGGGATAAATATATGCTGGGGGATAAAACAAAGCTGTCTTCTTAGTTTGTTCCTGATACTCTGTGTGACTATCTTTTCATATGCCCATTGTCTACAGAATCAGAAGGGTAAGATGCTACTCTGTGCAGAGAATGACAAGAATTGCTACCTAATAACTGTTAGAAAGAAGGGGGCCAGGCGCAGTGGCTCACGCCTGTAATTCCAGCACTTTGGGAGACTAAGGCGGGTGGCTCACCTGAGGTTGGTAGTTCGAGACCAGCCTGACCAACATGGAGAAGTCCCATCTCTACTAAAAATACAAAATTAGCCAGGCGTGGTGGCACACGCCTGTAATCCCAGCTATTCAGGAAGCTGAGGCAGGAGAATCGCTTGAACCCAGGAAGCAGAGG
>NW_012116289.1:3016423-3079433 GCF_000951035.1 Colobus angolensis palliatus | reverse complement strand
TGAGGGCATTATTCTGATTTTTTTTTTTTTTTTTGGTGGCTATTTAAATCTGTGAGGTGGGCATTTAATACTTACTTTAAAATTTGCTCAGCAGTTGTGGGACACCACTTTTACTCATTTGTTGGGGAGTGGGCACCCTTCTAGTTCCTTTTGAGGTGATTCTTACCCCTGGCATGAGCACTGGTTGAGCCTAGAGTTGGAGGAAGGTAGGCTGTGTTTACCTTCATTCAGGCTTCTGAGGAGACAATCAGCCCTCTTGTGGCCTGAGTCTCGATGGCCAGCCAGGGAGCATCCTCAGGCATGCCCCTCACATTTGTACCCTTTGGTAGCCACACCATGCTTCCCTAACTGCTGGAGCAGAAAGGCTCTAGTGATGTGGGATTGCCTGAGAGTAAATGGCCCATCCCTCCCCATAGAGGAGCAGCTTTCTACATTTTACAAGTGGCAGAACAACTCCCCCACTTCTTTTTCTTCTTCTTCTTAATAAAGAAATGTCGTGAGCAAGCCCGGGACATACAACAGATAAAAGCGGAGTTTCTCTGGTTGAAGCCAGAATAATGGGAAGGGAGTGGAGCTGGGAGGGGACAGAGTCACACCCTCTGGCTCCCCTTGCTGTGTGATGAGACCAGAGGAGAGCTACTTTATAGAACTGTACTTTGGATCCTCGATAGAAACAGCTCTTACTGCAGGATACCGCTAAGGACATTGTTCTCCTCCTATACAGCACCCTTTCTAGGAAGACCATAGAATACATTTCTCATGGGTCTCACTTCCAAAAAATCCTTGTTATTTTCCTCCTTTTTTTTTGGAGTGCTTGATTTATTTTTCTTATCTTATGGAAGCCATGGCTTAATGCCCCTTTTAGCATCGCACAGAGCTGCCCTTCTGGCAGTTTCTCAGGACTGCCCTGCACATATTTTATGAATTATAGAAATTAAGTCAGGAATCCAAGTATAATTTCTACTTTATTTTCCTATTGTCCCGAATTTCACTTGGTTTTCATTAAATCTTCTATCTTACACGTGTGCGTACCTTACCTCAAATCCTTTCTGGAACAAAACAGGATAAAAATAAACACATGAATGTGTAAGCGTACTTTAAAACCGACAAGCCATCCAATAACCTTCTGCAGCCACCATGTGACTGTGCTCACCTCGTTGGGGTGGAATCCATCCACGGGCTCAATGAGCTGCCAGGACTGTCCGCCTCTCTTCTGCCACTCCTGTATGACTGCAGGACACACAACGAGAGGGTTACAGACACACTTGCACAAGCAACGGCCAACATCCAAGAACAAGGACGTGAGAGCTGCCTATGCCCTCCCGGGCCCATGTTGACTCAGCCATGGCTGTCTCTGAGCTGCTCTCTTGCACTGGGGGATTTCTGAACATAAATGATCTTCCCACTGTGTGTGTGTGCTTTTTCTAACTCAGGAAGGGAATACATGAGAATGTTGGATAAATGTGGTTTGTGTAGCAGGGAGAGCAGTAGCAAAAGGTGAGCTCTAAAATATTCAACACCTATCTCAGTACACGTCATTTTTCAGTGGTGCGGTAGGATGGTATTACAGTAGGGGAAAATCAAACATTTTGTTAACATCCCCTTTCATGGGTTGCCATTTGCAGACTCTGCCTGCATGTATCAAGCACTTGCCTTTAAAAATCATACAGTATGTCAGGAATATAATTACACAAAATTATCTCATCGCCACAGTTAGAGGGAGTATGGCTGCAGAAAAAATATTATGAACCCCAAAGTGATGAAAAGCAATGAAACTGTCCTTCAACAGGGGTAAGAGACCAAGAATGTCAGTTGCTCTAAGGCAGCAACACAATTAACTCTACATCATTGCATCATACAGTCAGTAAGAACTCCTCAAGGAAACTTCAAATCCCTAGGAAGCCTCCAGAGAGCAGCATCTGAGCCAGCTGCTCCTGGCGAAGCTACGCCCTCACTTTCCCAGCGTCCAGTGATGGGGGCAGGCACAAGTACGATTCATCCCGTTCTTTACTCTTCATTCCCCAGGAAACTCAAGAACATAGGTCTGTGCCCTCTGTTTCTCCTCTTCTCATCCCAAAGTAAGGATGGAAATTCTGTCAGGGGCTTTGATTGGACAAGAGGGGCTGGACTTCCCAGGGCTGAGTCAATACAAGGCTGCTGTTGCAGTTAGTCCTAATATCCCAGCATGGTATCCCCACTTACTACTCAATCTCCATTCCCCAGGGGCTGAGGATAATGCTGCCCTTCTCAAAGCTCAGGAAGAAATTCATACTAATGGTTTGGAGTCCTACACACTGAATCGCCAGCCCCTGTTAGCTTATTCTCTGGCAGAAAGACTGCCCCGAGCCACAGCCTCATATTATGCTTCTGCGTTTTACTAGAGGCTGTTAGAAGAAGCAGCTATTGAAAAGTGGCCTTTGCATTTCTTGAAAACACAAATTGAGGACACTGTCCACTGTGTTCTGTGGTGTCTGCCACACAGAGTCTCCAGGGAGAAGTTGCGGCGTGCTGGTAAATAACACTTCTTTCTGAAGGAATGGTAGGTACCTGCTCTTCTAATAGGAAGCTCAGAGCTGCATTGATGCTTAAACAGCACTCACTCTCGTGCAAGTTTATTTGTTCTGTCAAGCCAGCATGCAGCTTTCGACAATTTCTTTCTTGCCCTTGGCCACAGTGTCTTGTAAAGGGACAGTTTCGGGGAAGCTTGCCTGGCTCAGTCTTCAGTTTGCCTGGCCTGTTTTGCCTGCTTTTTCTTTTTTTTTGGGTAGGCGGGGGATGACCTTGGAATCCAACCTTCTTCTTGAGGTTCAATTCTAGCTGCCCCACCTTTCCCTCTGGACTTGACACTCTGAAGCTCCTGTGGGTTCCAGACTGCCCTGCTGGCTGCGATACTGGCCCTGCCTGCTCAGGGATGTCGTCCAGCCCATTCCCTGCCATTCCCGATCTGAACATCCAACAAATTGCCCTTAATGGAGAACCAGGCGTCTGGAAAGATTTCTTCAAACGCAGAGCCAGGATCACCACCACTGAGCTCTCTCAGTTCTCTTTGTCCTTTTATGGTCTTTGTCTCATCTATCCTTGCAGTCCCACAGGAGTCTCTCAAACAAAAATCAGCAATGATGCAGAAAGACCCAGGCCAGGTGAAATGTCAGCCTCCCTGTCCCCTCCGTGACTTCAGAGATGACGTCATCTCCATTCTACTTGTGCTCCTTTTTGCTTCACCAAAGTTCTTGATGAACATTTTGTCCCTTCTCCCACTTTTCCCTTTATTTTTAGTTGGGTTTCACCTTATGCTGTACAGATGCTAACAGAAGAAAGAAAAGAAAGAATGAAAGAAAATCCCAACAGGGTGTTGCAAGGACTGAATATTTGTGTCCCTTTCAAATTCCTGTGTTGAAACCTGAATCCACATTATGATGGCATAGGTAATTATTCCATGAAGATGGAGCCCCTATCATGGGGTTCATGCCCATGAATTCAGGCCCAGCCAGGTGTGGTGGCTCATGCCTGTAATCCCAGCACTTTGGGAGGCCGAGGTGGCTTGATCACAAGGTCAGGCGTTCAAGACCAGCCTGGCCAACATAGTGAAACCCCGTCTCTACTAAAAATACACAAGAAAACCCAAAAACAAAGAAACAAACAAAAAAGTTAGCCGGGTGTGGTGGTGGGCGCCTGTAATCCCAGCTACTCGAGAGGCTGAGGCAGGAGAATTGCTCGAACCTGGGAGGAAGAGGTTGTAGTGAGTCGAGATGGTGCCACTGCACTCCAGCTGGGGCGACAGTGTGAGATTCCATTTCAAAAATAAATAAAAATAAAATGAACCCCAGAGGGTTCTCTCACTCTTTTTTTTTTTTTTTTTTTTTTTAAACCGTGTGAGGATACAACGAGAAGTTGACAGTCAGCAACATGGAAGGGGACCCTCACCAGAACCTGACCATGCTGGCATCCTGATTTTAAACTTTTAGCCTCCAGAACTGTAAGAAATAACTTTTTGTTGTTTATAAGCCACCCAGTTCATGGTATTTTATTACAGCATTCTGAGATAAGACAGTTATTAAAAAATTCCCAGGTGTGTTAATAAGAGCAAGCCAATGGGAATTGAGCCCAATCAAGACTTCAGACAGAACCTACTAAAAAGTTGTGAAGAGTTGGATGAATAAGACATGGAGGCAGAGTCCTCTTGTAATAAACAGATGCATAGCAAACCAGGACCTGACCTGGACTATCCTGGTGTCATCTGATGCAGTGGTGGTAGGAAGCCTCTTAAATACTTTTTGACTCTCCGTGTTTGCAAAGAGAGTTGAATGACATATTGAATCAAAATCCATGCCTGAGATGGCTAAGAAAAAGTCTAGAAGAGGATTATGGTGATCAGGAGCTCTGGAAAATCCACAGTAGAAAGCAAATTTGAACCTGTTAAGGAAACACAGTTTAAACAAGATCGTGTTCCTTGAGAAGAATGTTTACTAGGAGCCTGATATTACAAAGGTGAGATTTGCTTATACAGGAGTTTCTTAGACTGTGATTCAATTTTGGCATATAGGCTTAAAGTAATTCTAGGCTATTTTCATTTTGATTTGCATTTTATGTGAGTTACTAATTACCAAACTAAAACCTATGGCCCTTAGAGAAAGAAAGAGAGGTGTTGATAGATGTCTTCATGGAACAAGATGATTCAATTATCAGAGTTAGTGACGCAGGTTGAGCATCTCACATCTGAAAAGCCAAAATCCAAAATGCTCTAAACTTCAAAACTTTTTGAGTGTCAACATGATGCTGAAAGGAAATGCCTACTGGAAAACTTTGGATTTTGTATGTAGGATGCTCAACTGGTAAGTATATATAATGCATATATTCCAAAATCCTAAAACATCCCCCCAAATCCAAAATCTGAAACACCTTTGGTCCCAAGCATTCAGGATAAGGATATTCAACCTATACTGTGTTTTCAAAATGAGAAGAGATGACCATTCCCTTCTCCTTGCCTTGGAGACTTGAGCAATCCCATAATTGTGGGGATTATAAAAGGAAAACTCAGGAAAAAAAGCACAAAGAAAGAGAAGGATATTTACTTGCCAAGCTTTGTGGAGGAACAGGAACAGACCCTAGGGTTGGGAGCAGTGGGAGAGGTCCACCTTTTATCATCACCATAGTCCAGCAATTCTAAATGATGTCGATGATAACACATTCTTCCCTGCTAGGAAATTATTCCTGTCTGTCAACTCCCATCCCTTCCCTACATTAGGTGGCAACTACAAGGGAGTCCAGCCTTTGGAAGAACTTGCTTGCCATATAAAATAATACAATAGGTGTTCAAAGAAAATGCTACAAGTTTACTAAGACTACACCCTGTTTATTTACAGGGTAAACATCATTTTTTTCCCCATATGATTTTTATGCCTGTGAGGGCTACGGGTCATCACATGTATGTAGCTATCAGGGCGGTAAAACTTAAGGGAGCTTCAGTAACTCACAGGCAAGTGTTTATTTAGAAATTTTATCTGTATTGTGGCCAATGTCACAGGAAAGATCCTTTTTTTGTTTATCTCAGGATGAATTCTGCTTTCTTGGGAGAAATGCAATACCAGACACTGGTCTTTACTTTTTCCTTGATTGATTTTAGAGTGGGAGGTCCAATCAAAGATAACATGGTAAGTTGGTCAGTTTCCTTTCTACTTTGGACCATGACTTAAAATAGACCAATGAATTCCTATTTGTCCTTCAGAAGACCTGGATTAAGTTTCTTGAATGATCGTGGATGATCTGTGGAGATTTGGAGCATAATGTATTTTGTTTTGTTTTCTTCTTCTTTAATGTAGTTTATTTGTAAAGTCAAAGAAACTGCTAATGACCAGCTTTTCAAAGATGTAATAGAAAGAATGGAGGAAGACTCATAAAACACTTGATAGCTGTTTGATGAACAGCAACACTAGCAGATATTTTAAAGAAAAGGCTGCTTTCTGGTCAGCACCATAAAGTCATTGGCTGATTTCACAAATGTATTCATGGTGAGGGGAACCAAGAGCCAGGTTTACTCCAATTGAGCTATCTGGGAAGCTGAGGGCAGCTGGAGATATATTTAAACTGTCAGTGTAAAAATGGCTTTGTCAGCCAAGTGGCATTTTCTTTCCTCTATGGGGAGGTGTGGTGCAGACAAAGAAAAAGAATATCACCTGCTCAAGTTGGCATTTCCTGAAGGGAGGAAAAGTTGCTGCCTCTGTTTAGTTCATAACCAGTTGGAGAATGAGTCAGCAAGAGACAAAAAGAGTCTTTGGAGATGAGCAATCACCTTTCAGTGCTGGACTAAGGCTGCCAGGGTGGAAAATGAATGGGTCTTGTGCCTACCCTCAAGAGACAGGGACCCTCAACTGCAATTTGCTCTGTCACAAGGATGTGAAATTGTGAATTTTAGTATCATGAAAAATGAGAATATTTTTAACACAATGGTCAGATCACATACAGTACCAAAATGAGAGGAGAGATTTTCATGGGACTATCAGGATTGCAGACTTAAGATATAACTCTGTAGGATTTTAATTTCTGATAAAAGATTACTTTACTTCTTGGTAATGAGATGCATTTCTACCATACCTTCCGCGAAGGAACTCAAAGTACTTCAGAGGCATGAATGGAGCTGGGGGGTGGGTTGGACATCAGGAGTGAAGGAGTTGCTTCATACACACTGACGATGGTGGGGGTGGGAGGATGGCCACTAGCAGTTATTGAGTCCTTACAACTTTACAAGTTTTGTTTTACTTAATCCTTACATGGGTTAGTTATTTCTATCCTACATACAAGGAAACAAAGGCTGGGTGGTTATTTAATTCACTTGAGGCTACCCAGCTATTCTGTGTCTGAGCTGGAATAGGAACACAGTTGTAAATTCTGGGCTCTTTCTATAAGCACACGTTGTACCCACAAGAGGTGGGTTTCTGGGAAGATGAGCTGCCCAGGCATGGGCGGTTACCCATGGAGATGGATCTTGGAGGGGATTATCCCTCCAGCTACTTTGGAAAATGCTAAAATTTCAAGTTAAAAATGTCCTTTGCAGTACCTGACCCTGAGCTTAAGTCAGGACACTACCACAGTTTCCCAAAACCAGACAGAAAAGCTAGCTCTTTCAGAGGTGGACAAGGTGGCACCTAGACATCAAATGCAGGTGCTGTATCAGATGTTCATGGGGGCGGGCCCCACAGTGGTCCCACTGTTCTCACATGCCTTCCCTAGTGGGGTGCCCACTAACTTCCTGAGGAGAAGACGAAGAAGGCCCCATGGAGAAATGCCTAGGAGGCTTCTCCCACGTTGCTGTAGAATGTTCAGTTCAGCTTAATTTAACTTTTTGCTTTTTCACTGCGTTTATTATTGTTGTGAGGACAAGAAAGGACTGATGAGGCTCTGCTTCCAAGCATGTCAATTCACCAGTGGAATTCTGGGCAGACAAGAATAAAGCTCTTCTCTCTATATCCTCCACAGAGATAAGGACTCTTCTGTTTTGTTGACAATTATGTTCCCAGCACCTTCATAGCTCCGGGCACATAACAGGACTTACAAATCTGATGACTGACCTAGCTCTTAATCTTGAGGCATTTTAGAGCTCCATTTATTAAACTTTATTTTTATTTTTACAGAGATGAGGTCTCTGTCAACCAGGCTGGAGTTCAGTGATGTGATCACAGTTCACTGTAGCCTCAACCACCCAGGCTCAAGTGATCTCCCCATCTCAGCCTCCAGAGTAGCTGGGACTACAGGCATGCACCACCATGCCTGGCTAATTAAAAAAAAATTTTCATAGAGATGGGGTGTCGCAATGTTGCCCAGGCTGATCTTGAACTCCTGGACTTGAGTGATCCTCCCACTTCGGCCTCACAAACCCTTTACTAAACTGTAATGGACATAGAAATGACCTGTGGATTGTGTTTGAATGCAGGTTCTGATTAGGTAGGTCTGGAGTGGGCCCTGGAACTCTGCATTTATAACCAGCTCTTGGGTGGTGTTGATTTTGCTTATCCAGAAGCATACATTGAGTAGCAAGGGTGTAAGGAAATGGTACCTTTTCTGTGTAACAGGCATAACATTTAGGAGGATGGCACATTACTTCATACAATCATCACAGAGAATTGTTAGGAAGATATGGTATCCCCATTTCCAGGGCTGGAAAGGGAGTTTAAAATATTCAGAGAATTGCCTGCAATCCCAGAGATAATAAATGACAGAGCTAGAGATCACTTTGGAAAGTAAAAAAAGTCCCATGTGAGTGTTAGACATTATTATATTTTTAATAACTTTATCTATATTCAAGGTTGACGATGATCAAAGATCACTTGGTGGTGCATTTGTTTACACCAGGAATTCATTAATGAGTCTTCAACTCTGCATTTTAATGAGAAGTTATTTATCAAAATGTCTCTCCCCATGAGAGAAATGTGTATCACCTAGGCAGGAAATCTAGTTAAGGGAGATCAGTCTTGTTGAAAGGATGTTTGGAATTGAACTACTAGAGTCTGCAATGCAAAATGTGTCAGCGAATGTAATATTTGATAATTCATGATGGCCATCTGCTCCAACCCAGATGCTACGATGGGGGCACTGGGGGTGGGGGACAGAGATGATAAACTCTGGATGAGGAATCTTCCATCTTTCGCCTACACTGTGAAACCCTTCATTAGCATTATCTCATCTGGCAGTCAACAGGCGGCTTTGCTCTTGTATAAAAATTGCTTAGCAATGAAAATGAATCAGGAAGGATTATAGTCAATAAGCAATATTTTTTCAGACTCAAGATGTAAAGGGTAAATCAGTAGCTATAGTAATCATGCCTGTTTTTGTGTGACCCCTCAGCAGTGACTCCAGTGTTTGGACAGAATGCTAAAAAAGAAACTTAGTAATAGTCTTTCCAGAAAGTTCGGACATGGGTTGATCACTTTGCCACCGGCAAGTTCTTTGGTCCCTCCCTTAGAGATTCTGATTAAGTTCATCCTATATGGAGTGTGGGAATCTGCACTGCTCTTGAGTCCCTGGGTATTTCAGGGCCCACTGTGAGAGGTGCCACCATATCCCTCATTTCTGTCACATCCATCAGGTAACCAGGGCTTTTAACCTGGCAAGAACAGGTTAGTGAGTGCATTAACCTGTAGGTTGCTAGCCCAAAGCTCTTTCTAACCAGTCACTGGCTCTATTGCATCAGGGATTCTAAAATGATGGTGAAGTACAGAGGTAATGCTGAGCCCAATCTTTTCAGAAAAAGTCCCACATTTTATCTTTTTTTCAATACTGAGAGCTATTAGTGTGTCAGAATAGGCAGGAGTAATCCTGCCTAGTCTGCGGCCTGCTGGCTTATCACCAGCTGCCCAGGCCCTAAATTAGCTGCTGCTTTCATCTTCTGTCAACACCCAAACAAAGCTACTTACTTTCATGGAAGGCAAAATCCATGTAGAAAAGATCGAAGTTTGTAAATTTCTCACTGGTTGCAATTTTTTTCAGTGTGTTGGAGAGTTGCTCTGCTCTCTGAAGAGAGAGGAAACAGGCAGAATTCCATGAAATCTAGACTTTGACTTTAGTGACATAATTCAGGCAGAAGAAAGAAATCGATCTTCCCCATCCTACTCTACTTTCATTTCTCCAAGCCATCAGCAGACAGCTGCTCTGCACATTAAATTCTAGTCACATACAAATGGCCAGTGAACATGCGACAAATGTTAACATTCTTTAGGAATTGAATCAGTGTAAATTAGTGATACTAGTTTTTCCACCCTTGGGATTGGCAAAAGTAAGATAACCATGATATTGAATGTTGTCATGGGTAGGTGAATGAGAATGTCATTAGCTTAACTTTTCTAGAGAGCAATTTGGCAATATGGATCAAATCCTTAAACATGGACATACCCTTTGGCCCAGTAATTCTTCTAGGAATTTGTCTCAAGGGAATAGAGATGTACACAGAGACTTACATCTTTAGATATACGATTGTTCATCACAATGCTATTTATCATAGTATAAATTTGGAAACAATCTAAATGTCCAACACCAAAGGATGAAATAAATCATAATATATTCACATGTATAAACTTTAGAATGGTTACAATATTATGGTGTGGAGAAACAATTTATGAACACTGGAAAGCATAAAAGAGTATGTGCATTCTCATACTAAGGAGGCAAAAAACCAAATATATTGATCTCTGGAAGTGGTAATGGGAAGACATACACATATACTAACTTTGGGTGGTGAAATTTTGGGTGATCTTTGTTACTTTTCTTTATTTTTCTTTGTGTTCTCCAAGTTCAAAAAATTGAAATATGCTTTTTATGTAAAAAATATTCAATAAGTCTTTTGTTCGTTCATTTTTGTTTTTGAGACAGGGTCTTGCTCTGTCGCCCAGGCTGGAATGCAATGGCGCGATCTTGGCTCACTGCAACCTCCGCCTCCTGGGTTCAAGTGATTCTCATGCCTCAGCCTCCTGAGCAGCTGGGACTACAGGTGCCCACCATGGCACCTGGCTAATTTTTGTATTTTTAGTAGAGATGGGGTTTCATCATGTTGATCAGGCTGGTCTCAAACTCCTGACCTCAAGTGATCCTCCCACCTTAGCCTCCCAAAGTGCTGGGATTACAGATGTGAGCCACTGCGTCCGGCCTCAATAAGTATTTTACAAAGAGATTATTCACCATCTGTGAAAGAAGTGCAAACCATGTTCTTTGAGCAATGGATTCCCTGAGAGAAGGGAGGAAGGTTCTTATTTACCTCGGGAGAACTTCTGTCATGCATAGGGGCCAAACTCAACCAACTCTCTCCAAATCCACAACTATGCTTAGGACCAGCTTTAAAAGGTGTGTGTGTGTGTGTGTGTGCACGTGCATGCAGGGGAGTGTTTGTGTACACATGTGGACACACGAGAGAGACAGTGGCTGAGAAACACAGTCAGCAGAGGACAGACCCAGAGCGAGACAGAAGGAGACAGGGTGCACCAGGTTCTCTTGGCTCCCCAAGCACCTGGAAGGTTTGATCTTGTTATTCACCAGCTTGGAGACCATCCCCCTGCCAGGATCCCATCCCCAGTGAAAACTCTGCAGCAAACACGGGGAAAGAATGATCAAAGATGGTATCAAAAGGGCTGTGACAGTCGTACCTCTGAAGTGAGAGTCCGCAACGTCTTGTTGGAAGACATCCAGCCGTGGCAGGGGCTGACCTGAGAGCGGGAAAACACTTTGATTACAGAGGAACAGGGTGGGTAAGCAGGCCTTGAAGCAAGCTAGTGAGTGCTCACCTGGAGGCAGTTCAGGAAGGAGTACAAGTGCTCATAGGTCACGTCTTTATTTAGCTGGCCTGGAAAACAGAACGATCTGGTAGATTGCAGGCACTCAGCAATAGCAGCATTTAGAGACACTGGGGGGCTTCCCTGCCTCCCTTGCAGAAGGTTGCTATTTCCAGGGGATTCCCCTGATTTTTCATGCAGCATTGCTCTTGAAGAATGCCTGTGCTTTCCTCCTTTCTGAGCCTCTAGAAATTCAGACCCAGACTTGGGGAGGAGCCCTGAGGAACTCACTCCCGTATAGAGCTCTGGGCATGGGCCAGGATGGGGCTGGGGGAACTGGCCTCATCTGGACTCAGGAAAAAGAAATCCAAGTATCCTACAGCTCAATATGAATCAGGATGCCTTGAATAAAGCCCTTTAAGAGCAGCACTTTCTCCTGGCCATGGTATGAAACGCTCCCTGCATGGGGCACAGGGAACATTCGAGGTGGCGGTTGACCTAATTCTCTTTTTGAGGTTTATGGAACGCTCAGGTCTGACCAAATTATGCCATGCCAAGGGCCTGGCAGGACATTCTGAGTATCTGAAGCTCTGACCACGTAGTTCCCTGCAGTTGGTGAGCTGAAAGCTGTACAAAATGCTCGGGTGGCCCATGGGATGGGGAGGCAATACCTCATGTCTCCCTTTGTGGCACTGGATTAAGGGCTGTCCAGTGAATATCTTATTTGACCCTAATTAGTAGACACCCTTATTTTCTAGTGCAGGTTACAGAGGTACCTAACAAAGTGAAAAGTACCAGATGAGGGTTCATCCAGTTTTTCTGAACATCAGCTGTAATCCCAGAATCTGTGGGGGTGATTTCTTCTCTCTTCCAACACTGCTCCACCCCGCCTCCAGCATATACTCCCCCCGAAGCAATTAGACTTTCATGCTGTGGCTGACACACAAAATCCAGGTCTCCCCAAAGCTCGGGGGTGAATGACTGACACTGTATCCATTAACACTCCTCACACTCTTGAAAACATAAAGGAAGATAATAGGAACCTATCTCAGAATGAAGAGAAAGATTGAAGGTGATAGAACACAGTCTTATTTTTCACTTATACCTCTGGTTAGCTAGACTGGAAGATAGATTCAATTTTCTTGTCATAGAGAAAAAATTTATTATCTCTCTGTGTGGGTGAGTGAGTCCCAGGACAGGAAAGCCACAGGCTCATTACGGCCATTAAAGTCACAGTGACCCGCCAGGTCTGTCTTCTGCACAGGCTTCTGTATCTTCACATTTTAAATGAATCCCAAGCCCTCGGCTTTTGTCCTTGCTCTCATTTTATGGGTCCAACACTGAGCTCCCATTTTCCCCCAAGTTCCTACTTCTACCCACCGAGGCTTTGTTCCATTTTGTGTGTGTGTGTATGTGTACTTTTTGTCATTTGCTCCCTTCCTGAATGTGTCTCAGCGGCACTGACTGACGTTTTCCTTCTCCACTCCCCACCCTGGGTTCTCCATGTGCTCTTCCGGCTTGGCTCTTCCCCTTTGGGAGCTGCCACTGAGTTGTGACCTTCTGCCTCCCCACCTTCTGGGAGGGTCCAGTGTCTGGCTGCTTTTGCCTTGGTGCCTGGCGTCATCTTGTCTCTATGTTGGAACTGGGGCCTCATAGTGAAACTTAGGTAGCCTGGCTGGGGCCCTGCCACCCTTCTGGGCCCTGGTGTGTCCCCTCCCACTGAGGGGCAGCATCTCTCTGCAGCCTGATGGGAGGTGGCACCTCATGCCTGACCGTGCACTCTCCCCTCCCCACCTTCAGGCCTGGATTGCTCTGATATCCAGAGAGGCCGGAGTTTGTCCTGCTCCTGTGACACCAGGAACTTCACTGTTGACTCCTCTTGGGGGATGAAGGCCCACCTTGGCTTTGCTCCACCCTGCCTGACGCCCTCTCCTGCTGTCCTTCTGCTGATGGCCAGCACAGTTCCCAATGAGACCCTGAGGGGTACCCCGCTTCTGCACCTCCTCAGTCCCTCTCCCTTTCCCTCTGTCTCCTGGCTCCACCTCCAGCTGGACCTGATTGAGAAAGGGAATATCCTCAATGTGGGTGGCTGGGTCTGCTGAACAGGATGAGGGCACATTAGGTGCATTTAGAAGAACCTGGGAAAGTTGTAATGAGTCAATGTCCCTCCTCTCTGGTGTTTCTGCCTGTTAGAGGGTAGGGACTCTGGGGCTGGTCATGTGGAAGATTGGCTAGGGGTGCTTGCGATGGACTGATGGTTTCGAGGAGGGGAAGAGGGAAATGGTTCTTACACTGTCTGCTTTATTGGCAACATCAGTTGGTCCCCCACTCTTTCTTTTAAAGCTTTGGCTTTGATCTTTGTTGCTTTAATGTAATTTCGGCCTATTGATCCTACCTCTATGGGGTGCATGAAAAGAGGTTGTGTCTGTGACTCCCTGGTTAGCAAGTCCATCTGGATAGGAAAGCTGACCAAGAAAGCCCAGGGGCAGGCCAGGAGGACTGTCCCACAGTGGCCAGGAATCACCAGGGGCTGAGGAGCTCTGTCTATGTGTATCTGTGTGTCTTCATGTGTGTCTGTGTGTCTGTGTCTCTGTGTGTCTTCGTGTGTGTCTGTGTATGTGTGTTTCTGTGTCTGTGTCTCTCTGTGTTTCTGTGTGTTTCTGTGTCTGTGTGTGTGTATGTGTCTGCATGTGTGTATCTGTGTGTGTGTCTCTGTGTGTGTGTGTGTGTGTGTGTCTGTGTGCCTGTGTGTGTGTTGTGGGGAGCCAGTGGACTGTCCCAGTGTTTGCCATAAGCTCCTCTGAAGATCAAAGGCCTGTTCTTCTCCACCTGGCTAAGTGTCGGCTTTTGTCTTCGTAATCTGCAACTTCTTTAGGGCAGGGTCTCTGGTAACTATTTAATTCTGGAAACATAATTGAAATCTGAGGTACCATAGAAACCTAGAACCAACAAAGATCAGTCACAGCTCCATGAAATGCCATGTAAATGTATTAAAACCACATTCATTCAGACAGAGGGAAAGCACGTGATAAAATAGAAACACCAAGGTATTTTAAAAAGGCATTTGGTTTCAAGTTTAAGAGTAATTGGGACAAGATGAAGTTGCTGTTTTGTGGCAGAAGCCCTTCAAGGCAGGCCCACTAGCAGATGAATTTGCAGCCAGGAGTCCCTGGCTTCCTCCCTATCATCTAAGCCTTGGGATGGCCCCAGAAGGCCTGTGACTTGCCCATCCTCATGGCACTCGGCACGTTCACTATCAGGGTCCATGTGCTGCGTTCCTCAGCAGAGCTGTCTTTTCTCTCTCATTTGAGGACACAGACTGCATCTTATGTCATCTTTACTCAAAAGCACAGAATAGGAATCTCAGAGATATTTCTGGAATGATTGCCTTTATTACAGACCATGGCTGAGAGGACTTGTGACTGGCCAAGCTTGACTTTTCTCAAAAGACCCATGCCAGTAGAATCCCGGTGTGTGAGGCTTGCTGTCTGGTAATTCCTTACAAAGGCAATAAACTCCCACCAGGAATTTTAGTGACAAGTAGAGGCTTGTGGGATGCCCCAGCCCTCAGCAGCCAGTGACAGACTGGGTAGAATCTGGCTGAGGAGGAGGGATGCCAGGAGGGATTGGTCACCCCCTCTTCCCTGGCAAGAGTGAGACAGCCACCTGCTCTTGTTCTGGGCCCCTGTGACCTGCCGAGTGGGTGCTGTGGCATCTAACCCTGCCTTCACTGGTTGCTCAGGCTGAGTTCCTGCCCGTCCTTCTGAGGGGAAAGGAGGCAGCAGAGACTGTGTCACTGACCAGGGGTTCTCCTACCATGCTTCTGTTCCCTGAACTCTTTCTTAATTTTTAAGAAGTGGCCCAAGTCAAGTCTAGACATTATGATCACCACATTTCTAGGCCCAAATAAATGGAACTCGTCCCCTTCCCCCTACTTCTTTTTCTTTGCACAGCACCCTTAGCACAACCCTTAACGTGGTGCCCAGGAATCAGACTTGAGTGTCCAACTGCTGACTAAGATGAGATCTATGGTGGCCTAGGCAGAGCAACCAAACCCTGAGGCTGGCCCAGCACGAACCCTGCTTCACTGCTGGCTCAAGATCCAAAGACGGGGTTTGGGGTGAGAGCAGAAGAGAGACAGCGCAAGAGCAATAAATAAAATTACTGTGGTTAATGAAAGCATCTATCTCACAGGGTTGTTTTAAGAATCACACCTTCCTAATGTGGCCCCCTCTTGCAGTCTATCATCTTGTGTGAGTTATGAGTCCTGTCAAAGGAGGCCTGGGGATGCTGGACAAATCCCATCTACTTCCCCAGCCTTTCTAGGAAGGACCCTGATGCTTTGTTGAGAAATTTATAATTTATTTTCCATGGCAACCAGGCAGCAGAGATAATTTAGGATGTGAATAATTACTTATCAGCATCAAACAAATTTTAGATGGTTTCAGCTTTCTCCTTGATTGGATTTTTTTTTCAAAACTACTGATGTTTCTATAGAACAAACTTGTTCTATCTTTTTCTTCTTCCCATTTTGTGCTGTGACATGCTAGGGTGTGATTAGCTGCCAGAAAGAGTCCACTTGAGAAGGACAAGGCAAAGTCTAGAGCAGTCTCTTAACCTTGTATGACTGTCTTGATTTTGGGGTGCTGTCTCGTGCATTGTAGATGTTTAGCAAACCCCCTGGCCTCTATTTGCTAGATGCTAGTTGCACCCTTCTTCTTCTGAGACTGAGTTTCACTCTTGTTGCCCAGGCTGGAGTACAATGGTGTGATCTCAGCTCACTACAACCTCCCCCTCCTGGGTTCAAGCGATTCTCTTGCCTCAGTCTCCCAAGTAGCTTAGATTACAGGCGCCTGCCACCATGCCCGGCTAATTTTTTTGTACTTTTAGTAGAGACAGGGCTTCACCATGTTGGCCAGGCTGGCCTTGAACTCCTGACCTCAGGTGATCCGCCCACCTCGGTCTCCCAAAGTGTTGGGATTACAGGCATGAGCCACTTTACCCAGCCTAGTTGCACCCCTCTTCTATCTCCAGATGTGATAAAAGCAGGGTGGGGGTGAGTGGGTTGCCCCCAGCTGAGAACCACTGGCCTAGAGAATCCACAGAAGTGGACAAATCCCCCAATCATCCTTTTTTCTTCCCTCAGTCCTTTCCAAATTGCATGGAGTCATTCTTACATACCATTCTTACATTCTTTTTTTTTTTTAGACAGAGTTTTTGTTTGTTTGTTGGTTGGTTGGTTTGTTTTTCACTCTTGTCACCAAGGCTGGAGTGCAATGGTGCGATATCGGCTCACTGCAACCTCCACCTCCTGGGTTCAAGCGATTCTCCTGCTTCAGTCTCCTGAGTAACTGGGATCACAGGCATGTGCCACCACGCCCTGCTAATTTTTGTATTTTTAGAAGAGACAAGGTTTCACTATGTTGGCCAGGCTTGACTTGAACTCTTGACCTCAGTTGATCCACCCGCCTCAGCCTCCCAAATTGCTAAGACTATAGGCATGGCACCGTGCCTGGCCTCATTCTTATATTCTTACACACATTTTTCCTTCCTCCAGTCCTTTCCAAATTACATGGAGTCATTCTTACATTTGGTCTCATATTTATGAAACCAAACATGTCTCATAAATCAAGTGAATTGCATGGCATATCGGAAAGAATTTATGGAGGTGCCATAACCAGAGTTCATGAAAAGAAAACAGGATTTGAAATCAGAAAAATGGAAGTCAAGTTGCTATTACTGTGATGGAGTAAATTGGGAACAAAATTCCCTGCCCCCAGCTTCTCTTTCCAAAGCATTTCTTAGTGTCGGAGAGACATTTGGAAATCTGAAAGAATCAGTTGAGGGCAGATGTACAATTTTCATATCCCGTGGTTCAAAGAGACATTCTTAGCCCAGGTTGGTGTCCTTCACGCATGCAAGGTTGGTGTCCTTAATACATGCAAAGCAGCCCAGAATGGAGTGAAGTTCCATGTGTGACCATGTTATTTCTAAGGGGGTGTGGTCAAAGTTGCATGAACAGGAAGAATATGCTCTCTACTTAGGTGAGGCTGGACAGTGTTTTGCTTGGATAATAATATTTGTGATACATGAGTAATTCAAAAGGAAAATGGTTTCATCCTTATTGGTGGAGAATCTGGAATGTGGGTGTCCACTATTGGTCCTCCAATTAAGAGACCAGAGCTCTTTGAGAGCTAGCTAAAGGACCCTTACTCTTTTCCCAGGTGGGGAGAGGCAGAATTTCCTGAGGGAGAAGTAGGGGGGTTGTCTTAGACAGGGACTGCAGGAAGAGGACAAGGAAAGACTGGAAAGATATACACAAAGTTGTATATGCAAGAAAAGGCTCTTGATGGCCTGAAATGGGAAATCTTGCTCCCCACCTGCCCCCTCTAAGGAGGGCGTGAAGGAATGAGTTTCAGGTCTTCTTTGAATTTCTCACCTGACTCCTAAGAAGGTGCTTGGACTGCCAGCACCTTTTAGTGGGTTGGGCTCAGGAGGTGAGTGGGGTAACACCAGGGAAAGGATAGCCCCTTCTTCATGATAGATTGGTGCAGGTGCTGTCAATATGGGGCTGAGAGGAGGGTACCCAGGCCTCTTCTTATAGATGCTCATCAGGGAAGACTAGGCCAGCTCCCTGTTCCTCTTCCTTGCTCAATTTTCTTCCTTGCTCAATTTATCACCTTCTGACATACTTTTGAGTCATTGTCCTACTGTAATATAAGCTTTCTGTGGGCAGGAACTTAGGACTATTGTGTTTTCTGCTGGTTACCCTGTGCCTAAAACAGTGCCTGGCACATAGTTGGCACTTAATAAATACATTCTCCTCTGAAATACAGAAAGCAGAGCCCTGCTACAACATATTCAGTGAACTCTGTGATATTTGGCAAGCTACCTAACCTCTCTGAGCGTTGGTTTTTTCATCTATGAAATGAAATTATTGTGGTTGATGAAAACATCTATCTCACAGGGTTAAGGATCACACTTTCCTAATGTGAATTACTAGCACTTTTATGTTATTTGTACAGTACCAAGAATATTTGAGTTGCCACTAGAAAGTTCCAGGAACATTTTAAAGCCTTTCAGAGCTAAGGACCCCAAGACAGTGTAGAAGCAGGAAATGAGCAGGCTGGAGGACCATGCTCTAGAGAATTCTAACAGGCCACCAGGAGGCACTTACCACTGAGGTTCAGAGAAATCCGTCTTTGACTCATGGGTCTGTCTCCTGTTTGGGCTTCCTCGGCTCATTTTACATTTCACCTTCTGTTAGAGGAATTTCCTGGTTTGAGTGCTTACCTTTTGATGTGTCCTAGTTCTTTGTGAATTACTTCTGCCCTTTCTGCCTTTGGATCTGATTCTGCTCACCTCTGGATAATGACCTTTAGATACTGCACCTGGGGGCTCTTGCCTTCATCAGCTCTGACCCATGTTCCATGATGGCATTTTAAGCACATTTCTATATGGTTTGAACCATATATACATTGAACTGTATATACATATGTTATTAAAGAGTAAAAGAATCTTCAAACTGATACCGAGAGGATGATATCTGTTGTGCAAATTATCCCAGAGAAAGGTTCCATCTGGTAAGCCATACAAAATAACATGGCTGCCATCGGGCAGGTGGGAATTTAGATGCTTCAGAGTCTGCATGACGTTGGAGTAGAGTTTCTCAGGAGTGGTCATGGCTGGGACTGGGTCACTCTTCCTGTTGGTGGAATAAATAGAAAATATCTTGGTTGATTGTAAGGATAGATGCATGCAAGTTGCATGCAAATACAAGATGCATCACACACACACACACACACACACACACACACACAGAATGTGGTGGTCATTGGAGCTATTTGCAAAATATTCCTGGATTTCTACCTTTCTGGCACATAGTCAGACTGTACTTACTGACTTCCTTGTGGTTGAGTGGACTATGTGACTAGTTCTAACCAATGAGTGGTGAGCTGAAGTGACATGTGTCATATCTGGTGATGAAACACCTTCTAGAATGCTCTTTTTCTTTGCATGGGTATAGGCAATGTTCTAAATAGCTGCTTCACCAATCTGAATCTCGGAACAGAGTCCCGTGGTGATCTCTGATGGACAAGCAGTATGAGAGAGACGTAAACATTTGTTGCTTTATGCTACTAAGATTTTAGGGGCCGTTTGTTCCTTTGTTCCTGTAGCATAAACTCACTGGCCTGACTTACACAATTTTTGAAATGAAAGGGGTCTGGTATTGCTAATGATTTATTTGACACTTTGAGGTCTGTAATTAGGTCTTTAAAACTTTTCAAATGTATCACAGTTAGGAAACAGAATCTTACTGACCAAGTTATATGTCCGCACTATAGCTTGCTTTTTATTCTTCAGTTTCTGCACTGGATTTGGACTTGCATGCATTTCCTGATGGATTTCTATTCCAGGCTATACCCTGCAGCAACATTTCCAACCAACAATTCCAGCCTGCATTGTTGTCTTTATACAGTAGTGCTTGTGTTCTATAGAGGGTATTTGATTTTTTAAATTATATTTTCTTATTTCATAAAAGTTAGTAAAATAAAAAAAGAAAGTGCTGAAAGTAGTTATGAGAGACACAGTCCTAAAATCAAAGCATGTCAGACAAAGGTGAAGCTCCTAAGTGAGCTGAAAGTGATGAATCTTTGCCATCAGTCAGACATTTATTGAATTTAAGCTGACTTACTTATTTTCATTTGGTATGCAAGGGAAGTAAGGAATGTACAAAATACTGCAAAGACATCATTTGAAGTTATGTTAAAATTGCACCCATTGGTTGATTTAAAGTTATGTTTAATTGGGTGCTATGCTCACCACCTGGGTGAGGAGGTCATTTGTACTCCAAACCTCAGCATCATATACTATATCTGTGCAACAAATGGGCACATGTACCCCTGAATCTAAAATAAAAGTTGAAATTATTTAAGAAAGCTATGTTTAAAAGGCAAAGGGTGCTAAAATATTTTTGGCATTAGTATATGTTTATTATTGTTCATTTCTTTGTACAACTGACTTTTGGACACACCTTCAGGAACACATCAAACTTGGATTAGGATCCTAAGCTGCATTAACTCGGGAATAGAATACAGAATTTTCTAGGGTTTTCATCCACTCTTTAGGCTCTAACTGCTTGTCTTTACCCTAAATGGAACAATGCTACAGTGTTACTTTCTCTTTTGCATACTTAAAATTCCAGTTTCCCTAATGATCCTATAGTGGGTTCAATAGTGTCCCTGAGAATGTGACATTACTTGAAAATAGGGTCTTTATGGTTGTCATTAGTTAAGATGAGGTCATGCTGAATTAGTGTGGGCCTTAAACTCAATGACTGAATCCTTATAAGAGGAGAGGACACACAGACACATACCAGGAGGAAGGCCTTGTGAAGACGGAATCAGACACTGGGGTTACAGCTGTCATGAGTCAAAGAGTGCTGAGGATCGCTGGGAGCCATCAGAAGCGGAAAGACAAAAGGAAGGAGTTCTCCCTGGAGCTTTCAGAGGGAGTATAGCCCCGCAGACACCTTGATTTTGGACTTTCAGCATCCAGAACTGTGATGGAATACATGTCTGCATTTTGAGTCATCCAGTTTTGGTACTTTGTTATGGCAGCTCTAGGGAACTTAAGACAGATTGTGAACCAGATAAAGTAAGTCCATCACTCAGAGGCTGGACCCGGGGCATAAGTGATATGGGAAGAGGGGACAGAAAGGGGCCCCCAGGGATCCATAATTCTCACTTTTAAGGGAGCTCATGAATGAATATCGGCACTGCCTTTTTGGAGGTCAATTTTTCAAAATGTATCCAAATTTGAAGTTGGCTTAACTTTTGACCTTGGAATTTCACTTTCAAGAAGTTATCCTATAGTAACATTTCCACAAATGTGCAAAAATGTGCATACAAATACTGCAATACTGCTTGGTGTAGTGTGTAACTGGAAAAAGACAGAAGCCTGAATACATAAATTATGATACACCTGTGCAATAGAACTCTATATAGCTGTTAAGAAGAATAAAATAACTAGGTATCATTGGTTGCACAACATTGTGAACTGGGAATGCCCCTGAATTTTTGCTTTAGAATGGTTAGTCTTACATTATGTGAATTTCACCTGAATAAAAAAAAAGAAGTAATTTGTATGTATTAATATAGAAACATGGCTAAAAAGTATTGCTGACTACAACAATACTTTTGGTGCTGTGGGGGTAGCCAGTAGGGTGGCAGTTGTGGTTGGTTGTATGTGCTTCAAAACGATGTAATGGATCGCTAGAGTCTCCTAAGGGGGGAGAAAAAAAGACGTCTAATTTTACAAACTCTCAGGGTGTAGAACTGCATGCTAAGTTCATATTTTCCATTGTCAGGAAAAAAATTACACTATTTTAAAAATAAAAATCTTCCTAACCTGATAAAAAGCAGCTACAGCAATTTGTGACTAGGTTGCCTGCCTACTAGAGCAGAAGCATGGGGAGGGGCTTTGGCTTGGTTCCTATATGCACAGAAGCAGCACTGAAGAACCTGCCCAAAGTACTCAGGTTCTGTATTCACTGTGTGTTTGAAGTGTGACAGCAAGGGTGAAATGAAAGGCAAGTTGGGTATCTATATCCTTTCTTCTGTCGTTGGTAAAGCTGGCACACACTGCCTATTCACTTTTGTCTTGCCACACTTTTTTTTTTTTTTTTCCTGCTGATACAGCCATGCTTTGGCACAAAGCAATTATGCTGAGCTAATGTTCTCCAACCACATAAGGGCAAGATGAGTTAAGATGGACAAAGTCTTCCCAAATCCCCATTAAATAATTATTTTTTTTGGTTAGAGGCACAACCCTGATGCTAAACGAAGAATCTGAGCTAATTTGTACTTATGAAAGGGCACCCACAAATTAAGCAAGCATAATCAACATGGCTAGTTGCTAAGTGAAATAAAAATGGAAGCCTTGGTGTTGCTAATGAAACATTCTCCAGTTACCTTTGTTCCACCTTGTACAACTATATAATTTACTTTTAATTTGCATAGCAAAATCAACCAACTCTTAGCTCAGGTAAGGGCAAGGGAGTCTATGTGACTCATGGGGCGATCACCCCTTCCAGATGCCATAGAAGGTGCCTTTTGACTTCTGTCCCTGAAAAGTTTTCCTTTCTTTTTTCTTTTCTTTTCTTTTCTTTTTTTTTTGAGATGGAGTCTCACTCTGTCACCCAGGCTGGAGTGCAGTAGCGCAATCTCAGCTCACTGCAACCTCTGCCTCCCAGGTTCAAGTGATTCTCCTGCCCCAGCCTCCCGAGTAGCTGGGACTACAGGTGCGCACCACTACACCCAGCTAATTTTTCTATTTTTAGTAGATACAGAGTTTCACCACGTTGACCAGGATGGTGTCAATCTTTTGGCCTCATGATCTGCCTGCCTCAGCCTCCCAAAGTGCTGGGATTACAGGCACGAGCCACCGCGCCCGGCCCTCTGAAAAGTTTTCAATGCCATTTTGATCTGTGTACTCTTTTTCCTCTGGTGATGTTTGGGGGAGACTTTGTGCTAGTATTCTGGAGACCAAAGAACCCTAGTGGTTGAGAACTATCTCCTAGGTCTCGTCTCTCTGGTGTCTGCCAAAGGACGAATAGGCTGGGCTGAAGGTGTTTAACCCTTTTCAACCCAGGTGTCCCAGGCACCTGCCACCCCGGATTTGTCTGCCCACCCCAGGGTCCCAGCGCCCTTTCTCACACACCAGCGAGCTCACCCCAGACACTCAGATGGACAGGTGAGAGATCAAGAGTGCTCAGCTAACAAAGAAGATGTGAAAACCAGCCTGGGGCACAGTGGTCACACTGGGGAAAATAATGAGAGAGAAATTTGTGCTCACTGACATGCTCTCACACATGTCAGGAACACATGGCCAGGCTTGGAACAGATGAACAGCCTCACTTCTGAGGGTGACTCTGAAGCCTGTCCTGCCCTAATGAATTGTGTCTGATCAGGCAAAATAAGCCTGATCATTTCATTACCCTGGCAGGTAAGCCAGCCAGATTTCACCTGGCCGGTACCAGAGAGAGGTGTCCCTTCTAAAGGAAGAAACTGATCAGCATGTGCAGAAAACCAGCTTCCTGGAGCCACAGCTAAAGCCCAGATCACTGTAGTGGTCAAGTGCTCACACCTCACTCACAGCTAGCATTTGTGTTTTTGAAATACCCAGGTAAGAGAGTTAGCCCTTTTCTTCATGTCAGCCAGGTGCAATCACATTGTTGGGCTCTCATCCAATCCCCTTGAAGAGATACCTTTTTTTTTTTTTTTTTTTTTAAAGAGAGACAGGGTCTTGCTCTATCACCCAGGCTGGAGGGCAGTGGTATGATTATAGCTCACTGCAGGGTTGAACTCCTGGGCTCAAGCTATCCTCCCACTTTAGCCTCCTGAGTAGCTGGGGAGAAGGGGCATCTTGATACAGACTGGGAATGGGATGAGGCCTCCCATATTACCCCATGCATAGAGATACATTAAACGTCCCTTAAAAGTGGGCGTGGCCTGGAACATGCTGGTTGGTTGGAACCTCCTTATTATTCCCTTTGCTACCCATGTCCCTCACTGAGGAGTCTGGGAGAGAGAATTCCTCTGAGCAGCAGGAGCTCTTTCCATTCCCTTCCCTGCTGGCTTTTCTATCATCTGAATAAATAGCATGGATGGTTTCTCACTAGTCCAGGCTCCTTGGGGTCTGTGACCTGTCAGTGCCTCGGCTGGCTTCCTCTTAATGCAGTGCTGGTCAACTGCCCAGGGCATAACCTGAAGCATTGGCATTGAAGAAAAACAATAGTTGGGGGCAGACAGGCACAGACACCCTGTGTGGGTGGTCCTGGCTCTCTCTATAAGATGAAAATGTATAATTTATACTTTCTGTGTATACTCCTAAGAATATGATGCTTGTATGAATGCCATCTGTCCTGTGATTGTCCACTGTAACAAATGAAACTATATCCTTTTATGGGGCTAGTGCTAGATGCTTGTATAATTCTGTGGAATTTCCAGCAATTACCATGTTCATTTCAGGGATGCTGCACTGGGATGCTGGCGAAGGGTTGTCACTGGCCTTTATGATTGGACGTTCTGAGGCCATTCCCGTTTCCCACTACTGCCTCTGTCACCCCAAGGTTCTGCCACTGTAGCTCCCCAACATTTGCCTTGTTTACAGGAATGTTTCTCCTTTCATATCATTCACATTATATAGCCCTCAAGGGCAGTGATCGGAAAAGCGCAAAGGAAGCTGAGTTAGCCTAAATCAAATTGAGCAGGGTTACAATGAGAAAGCCAGGTTCTCTCCGTGATCTTTCTTTTTGACTTCCTGATGCTAAAAGCTATCTTCCAATCATGACCCTCATTCATTTAACCAGTATTTGTTGAGTAACTAGATGAGTTTAGAGAATTGAGAAAAAAGCACATAAATGTGTTAGTTCAATAAGAGCTAGCATTGTCATAGAAAAAGAAAAGAAAAAAGTCAAGCAAATATCCTAAAACTTGTTCCAGGACAGACTTATTATGTAACTCCTTGCTGCTTGAGCTTTTTATAAAATTCCTTTGCTCATTTTGGGAAATCTACTCCACCTTGACGTTCTGGCAGATGGGGAGGTATAGTTGCCATCTGTCTTTATTTTTTTAACCCCTCCACAGGACATCACAAAGTGGGCACCACAGGGACATCCCATACTGCCAACTCTGTTCTTTCACCCAAATGCTTGCTGCTTCTCTACCCAGATCCCCAGCAGGGGAGAGGCTGGCACAGGTCTCTGGCTGATGTCTGCCTGCCCTTTAGCTCTTTGGGAAAGGAAAAGTAGGACTGTGCTGGAGGGGTCTGGGTAAGCAGGTTTTGCTGGAAAAGTACAGTTTCAGGGATTTTGGCTTTTGGAGCCAGAGTCTCTTTCTGCACATGTTCTTTATTCAGTATAGTTAGTTTGCTCTCTGTTCCTCTCTGGAAGGACATGCTCTGGGGGCTGGGGGAGCAATGACTGATCTGACCATAGCTTTGCTCTGTTTCATGATGGCAGCTAGAGCCTGAAGCATGGTGTTTCTCCTTCCATTAGCTCCTTGATGTCAGGGGTTGTGGCTTCTTTGCCATCGTATCCATATCCTAGAGCCTGGCACAGTGCTTGGCATATCGTGTTGCTCACCGTATACTTAAAAAAGTGAGTGAGTCAAAGAGGAAATAAGACAGTGTGAACTACAGACAGGGAATGGAATTTGGTTAGATAACCTGGTTTGGCTCCCAGCTTTGACGCTCAATACCAGAACAGGCAAGTTCCTTATCCTTGCCAAATCAGTTTCCTCATCTGTAAAATGGGACAATCATCCTTGCCTCTTAGGGCTGCTGGGAGGATGGAATGATATAGAGTGATGTACCTCTCGGTTTATGGCAGTCCTTAAAGGGTGTTTGCTGTTTACTGGAAAGTCCCAGGTGGCTCTTCACAGACCTTGGTGCCAAGCATGTAGCCTTGGCCAACTTGGGGTTCTGGGGCCAGCAGCAAACCAGCCTAAGGGCACCAAGGTGACATCTGGCATATCAGAGTCTCTGGATTATTATGGCATCTCCTCCCCTGAACGCACTTCACTGATTATGCCTGCATCTCCTTTGCCATCTGAATTTTATCTGTGTGGGCAAACATACTTCAATACTATTGAGTTTTGTTTTGAGCACAGGCTTGGAAAGCGTGGCAAGTGAAATACAGGAAAGCAAACGGGGGGGTGAGCAGTACGGCCCACTTCTAGCACAGTTGGGGTGGAGTCCAGCTCTGCCATGAATCAACCCTGTTGCCTCGGGCAAATCATGAACTTCTTTTGGCCTTACTTTCTTGTTTCCTAAAATAGTGAGTGGGTGGCTATTGCTACTGGGGAGTTGCTCTAAATCCTGTCTCACTATTTTTTTTTTTGGCCATAATCACAGGACAGATGGCATTCATACATGCATCATATTCTTAGGGGTGTACGCAGATTTTGAGAAACCTCCCCAAATGTTATATAGGAACTAAGGAATTCACCATTTTGAAGTCACTACCAATATCAGCAGTTTAGCAAAATTACCTTCTTGCTATGGGCCATGGGCATAAATAGGATTGGCCATGAGTTCCGCAGTTTCTTTGCAAATGCTGTAGGTCTGTGCGTCTAAGCTGTCTCTTCCACATGAGGAAGGAAAGTAGATCAGAATATGAGTGAGATTGATGTTCTTATGGGGTAGCTGTGCTTCTGCCTTATTTTATTTAAAAAATCACAATTCCCAGTCTTGGGTTCTCAGTCAGTAGTAGCACATTTCTTGTGATACAACTGATCAGGATGCACCCATTTGTTGTTACATCAGAGTTGATAATTAATGGAGCAGATATTTTCAAAAGAAGCTTTCAGCGTCACAGATTGGTACTGTTGATTTCACATGTGTCTAGGACTTGCTTTTTTTTTTGACATAGAGTCTTGCTCCGTCACTCAGGCTGCAGTGCAGTGGCATGATCTTGGCTCACGGCAACCTCTGTCTGCTGGGTTCAAGTGATTCTGCTGCCTCAGCCTCTCATGTATCTGGGATTACAGGCACACACCACCACGCCCAGATAATTTTTGTATTTTTAGTAGAGACAGCGTTTCACTATGTTGGCCAGGCTGTTCTCAAACTCCTGACCTCAGGTGATCTGCCCACCTCAGCCTCCCAAAGTGCTGGGATTACAGGTGTGAGCCCCTGCGCCCAGCCGTGCTTCTAAGATAAGAGAAATTCAGCTGAATAACAGGCTGCTATAATGGAGTGGAGTTGGTGAGGAGAGGGTGGGGAAGAGCCCAGAGTCAAAGAATCTTGAAAACACTTTTTCTCAATAACTCACCCATTGCAGACATCATTTCCAATCATGGCATATATAACGATGGCGGGATAGTCCAACATCTTGTTTCTAGACAAGCTGAGAAGGCATAGACGGAATCTGAAAGTCAGATACTTGGAAACCTAGCTATGTAGCCAGTGACACAGGCTGGGCCTTTGAAAATCTTGGTATGATCACCCTCTTGGCAACGGCAACCTTTTTGCTATTTTTCTTTCATTCTAGTATAGCCAACCACCATTCCCACTTCCCATTTATTCTCTATAATCATTGTCCCACTTGCCTATTAGAGAAAGGCCACATAAATGCATAAAACTGAAAAGAATGGATTGAGGTCCTGGGTAAATAGACACAATACTATCTTCTTGGCATCTTTCACAGCAATTGCATCAATAAGCACAGGTGAGTTATTGGGTTACTTATGTCCATGTTCTTAGGATATCCTGGCAGCCGTGGACCCATAGTCAACTTTGAAAAGGCAAAGCCTTCTTGAGGCTTTCAGTCAGGACAACTCAAGCCTTGCTTCTGAATTTCAAGCCCCAAAGAAGCACAAAAAATGTTTTCTTATTCATAAAGCAGGAATATGACATCATCCTTTTCTGTCAGACCTAAGTTTTACCAACTTTGTATGCATTTTTATCACCCTTCTTTGAGGACATATGCAAATTAATCACTTTCTATGCTCACTGGCCCAAGGAGTGATATTCTAGAGTTTGGATAGTGACTAACAAGCTATTTATGCTCAGTAAAAATGATTTTGGGGTAATAACAGAGTTTTCATTCCTTATTCAAAATGAGGAACCAAATTAAAAACAACTTTTTATCTTCCACTTACCTTTCTATAAATTTTTTCAGGTTTCGGGAAGATGCACCTGAATAATTAAAATTAAGAAAACAATTAAAGTTAGTGAGTTCAATTTCACACTATCAGTATGGGAGTCTGATTGACTGAACTCATGAAAGCAGCATTACTGTTTGGTCAAAGGTTGTTCTGACCAACACATTGATGGAAATAATTTGCTTCCAATCAGCTTCTGTAGTGTTTAATCCTGGAACTCTCCTTAAGGGCTTTTCTGTTTATTTGTTTACAAAACCAAAATTTCTTTGGATTCATGGGTCTTCAGACATTTCCTAAGCATACATGAGTAAATCTTCTAGTAGATGTGAGAAAAAAGTATCTACTACCAAACAGACAAACTACTGAAAATATTAAAGAATGAGTTGAAGAATTAGAGGAAAATGCAAAGAATATTACAAAAATTACCCACCTCCTTGGAGAGCCCCATTTAATCTCCTCCTATTATTCCTGCACACTCCCGAGGCTCTCGCAGGCTGTCTGGCCAACACAAGGTTCAGATTGTAGAGTTGATACATTTCAACTCTTGTAATGATATACATGACCATCCTGTCCCATCCCGTTACCACCTGTAACATATCTCTTATATGAAAATCCAGACTGGGCGTGGTGGCTCACACCTGTAATCCCAGCACTTTGGAAAGCCGAGGCAGGCGGATCACTTGAGGTCAGGAGTTCGAGACCAGTTCGAGACCAGCCTGGTCAATATGGCGAAACCCCATCTCTACTAAAAATATAAAAATTAGCCAGGTGTGGTGGGGCACACCTGTAATCCCAGCTACTCTGGAGGCTAACGCAGAAGAACTGCTTGAACCTGGTTGGTGGAGGTTGCAGTGAGCTGAGATTGTGCCACCACACTCCAGCCTAGGCGACAGAGAGAGACTTGCCTCAACAAACAGAAAATCATATTTGTTGAATACTTATTTTATTCTAGGTGCTGTTACACTTTTACAGCTCATTTAAGCTGTGGTACAATTGTGTGAGGTAGGTACTGTCGTATTCCCACTTTTAAATGAGGAAACTAAGGCCCACTTAAGTGGCTTGCCCAAAGCCACACAGGTACTCATTTGAAGAACTGCAGTTCGAACCAGTCCCTTCCGTCTGCCATGCTGAACTCTGGCTTCCTGTGGACAGTGCTCCTCTAGACTGTAGTTGAGAAAGAGTGAACCCAAACTAGTGTACTGTCTTTTTGTCCCCAAGAGACAGATCTGCTAGAAATAGGCAAGTAATTCTCAGGTGGGTGGTGCAACTCAGTGGATGAGTTGGAGAAACACCATCCTGTTGCCCCTTTCTGTAGGAAGAGTCTCCTATAACCTCCAGCCTTGGAAGCTTGGGGATAAGTGCATTTTACCGCAGACCCAGGCGTGTTCTTCCAGTTCCATGTGGGAAAAAGGGCAGTGTGCAGCCATGAAGGGTGTGCTGGCCTGTGTCTCACTGAAGCTGTGTAGCTATGCAATGATTGCCTCTTTTTCACATACAGCTAGTGGCAAGCTGTACAGGCAGCACTGATGTTCTCTTGGTTGATTCAGGAATGTTAGTATATTAAATAAATATTGCTTTATTTCCATTTTATTATGGTAAAATATACTTTTTTTTTTTTTTGGTGACAGAATCTCGCTCTATTGCCCAGGCTGGAGTGCAGTGATGTGATCTTGGCTCACTGCAACCTCTGCCTCCTGGGTTAAAGCGATTCTCCGCCTCAGCCTCTTGAGTAGCTGGGATTACAGGCATGTGCCACCATGCTTGGCTAATTTTTGTATTTTTAGTAGAGATGAGGTTTCACCATGTTGGTCAGGCTGGTCTCGAACTCCTGACCTAGTGATCTGCCTGCCTTGGCTTTCCAAAGTGCTGGGATTACAGGCGTGAGCCACCACATCTGGCCTCATTTCATCTTTTAACCCCTCTTGAGTGTACAATTCAGTGGCATTCAGTTCATTTACATTGTTGTGCAACCATCACCACCACCCATCTCCAGAACTTTTCCATCATTCCAAACCAAAACTCAAAATGCAATAAAGAATAACTTTCCACTAACTCCTCCCTCCAGCCCCTGATAACCACCCTTCTACTTTCTGCCCTTTTGCATTTAACTATTCTAGGT
The DNA here is from genome assembly GCF_000951035.1 of Colobus angolensis palliatus. Lineage (NCBI taxonomy): Eukaryota > Metazoa > Chordata > Mammalia > Primates > Cercopithecidae > Colobus > Colobus angolensis. The sequence goes on along the minus strand of NW_012116289.1, from coordinate 3,049,395 downwards.
ACCTCATGTAGATGGCTCAAGTCATACTTGTCCTTTTGGGTCTGGTTTATTTTACTCAGCATAATGTCCTCAAGCTTCATTCATAACACATTTTGTTTATCCATTCATTCGTTGATGGCCATTTGGGATGTTTCCACCTTTTGGTTGCTGTGAATAATGCTGCTATGGATAGTCCCTGCTTTCAAGTGTTTTGGGCATATGGTATACCTAACTGAAAGTGCTGGGCTGTATTGAAATACTACGTTTAATTTTTCTCAGAAATGGCTATGTCGTCTTCTTTCTTTTTTGTAGTAAGGCAAGGAATCATTATTATTATTTTGATTTCAACTTTTATTTTTGATTCAGGGGTACATGTGCAGGTTTGTTACCTGGGTATATTGTGTAATGCTGAGGTCTGAGGGACAATTGATCCCATCACCCAGGTACTGAGCATAGCAGACCCAGTAGGTAATTTTCTTTATTTTTTATTTTATTTTAAGTTGCAGGATACATGTGCAGGATGTGCAGGTTTGTTACATAGGTAAATATGTGCCACGGTGGTTTGCCGCACCTGTCAAGCCATCACCTAGGTATTAAGCCCAGCATGCATTAGCTATTTCTCCTAATGCTCTCCCCACCCTGGCACTCCCCCGACAGGCCGCAGCATGTGTTGTTCCCCTTCCTGTGTCCATGTGTTCTCATTGTTCAGCTGCCACTTATAAGTGAGAACATATGGTGTTTGGTTTTCTGTTCCCGTGTTAGTTTGCTAAGGATGATGGTTTCCAGCTCCCTCCATGTCCCTGAAAAGAACATGATTTCGTTCCTTTTTATGGTTGCATGGTATTCCATGGTGTATGTGTACCACATTTTCTTTATCCAGTCTATCATCAATGGGTATTTGGGTTGATTTCATCTCTTTGCTGTCATGAATAGTGCTACAATGAACATACACATGCATGTATCTTTATAACAGAATGATTTATATCCCCTTGGGTATATAGCCATAATGGGATTGCTGGGTCAAATGGTACTTCTGGTTCTAAATCTTTGAGGAATCGCCACACTGTCCTCCACATGGTTGAACTAATTTACATTCCCACCAACAGGGTGTAAGCATTCCTATTTCTCCACAAGCTCACCAGCATCTGTTTCTTGACTTTTTAATGATCACCATTCTGACTGTCATTTTCAACCTTTGCTCCCCTCCTTCCCTCCCCACCTCTAGTAGTCTTGTGCCTGTTCTTGCCATCTTTATGCCCATGAGTATCCACTGTTTAGCTCCTACTTGTAAGTGAGAACATATGGTATTTGGTTTTCTGTTTCTGCGTTAATTCACTTAGGATAATGGCCTCCAGCTGCCTCCATGTTGCTGGCGATGACATGATTTAGTTCTTCTTACGGTTGCATAGTATTCCACGGTGTATATACACCACATTTTCCTTATTCAATCCACTGTTATGGGCACCTAGGTTGATTCCATGTCTTTGCTATTGTGAATAGTGTTGTGATGAACATATGGGTACATATGCCCTTTTGGCAGAACAATTTATTTTCTTTTGGATATACACCCAGTAATTGGATTGCTGGGTCAAATGGTAGTTCTCAAAGTTCTTTGGGAAATCTCCAACTGCTTTCCACAGTGGCTGAACTAATTTACATTCCCAACAGTAGTGTATAAACATTCCCTTTTCTCTGCAGCCTTGTCAGCATCTGTTGTTTTCCGACTTTGTAATCATAGCCATTCTGACTGGTGTGAGATGGTATTTCATTGTGGTTTTGATTTGCATTTCTCTGATGATTAGTGATGTTGAGTCTTTTTCATATTCTTGTTGGCTGCTTATATATCTTCTTTTGAGAAGTATCTGTTCATGTCTTTAACCCATTTTTTTTAAATGGGGTTATTTGGTTTTTGCTTGTTCAGTTGTTTAAATTTCTTATAGATTCTGGATATTAGACCTTGGTTGCATGTATCGTTTGTGAATATTTTGTAGGTTGTCTGTTTACTCTGTTGATGGTTTCTTTTACTGTCCAGAAGCTCTTTAATTAGGCCCCACTTGTCAATTTTTGTTTTTGTTGCAATTGCTTTTGAAGACTTAGTCATAATTTTTTTCCCAAGACCAATGTCTAGAATGGTGTTTTCTAGGTTTTGTTTTAGGATTCTTATAGTTAAGCTCTTACATTTAATTCTTTAATCCATTTGAGTAAATTTGCATATGGTGAAAGATAGGAGTCCAATTTTATTCTTCTGCCTGTGACTTGTCAGCTATCCCAGCATCATTTATTGAACAGGGAGTCCTTTACTTATTGCCTATTTTTGTTGACTTTATTGATGATCAGATGGCTGTAGGTGTGCCATCTTATTTCTGGGCTCTCTATTCTGTTCCATTGGTCTACGTGTCTGTTTTTGTACCAGTACCATGCATTTTGGTCACTGTAGCCTGATAGTATAGTTTGAAGTTGGGTAATGTGATGCCTTTAGCTTTGTTCTTTTTGCTTAGTATTGCTTTGGTTATTCAGGCTTTTTTTGGGTTCAATATGAATTTTAGAATAGTTTTTTTCTAATTTTGTGAAAAATGATACTGGTAGCTTGATAAGAATAGCATTGAATCTGCAGATTGCTTTGGGCAGTATGGCCATTTTAACAATATTGATTCTTCCAATTCATGAGCATGGAATATTTCTCCATTTGTCTTGTGTCATTCATGATTTCTTTCAGCAACGTTTTTTAGTTCTCCTTGTAGAGGTCTTTGGCCTCCTTGGTTAGATGTATTCCCAGGTATTTTATTTTCTTGGGATGTTGTAAATGGGATTATGTTCTTGATTTGGCTCTCAGCTTGAACGTTATAGATGTATAGACATTTCACTGATTTTTGTACATTGATTTTGTATCCTGAAACTTTGCTAAAGTTGTTTATCAGTTCCAGGAGCCTTTTAGTGCAGTCTTTAGGATTTTCTAGGTGTGGAACCACATTGTAGTGAAGAGAGATTGTTTGACTTCCTCTTTTCTTATTTGGATGCTTTTTATATCTTTCTTTTGCCTGATTGCTCTGGCAAGGACTTACAGTACTCTGCTGAATAGGAGTGGTGAGAGTGGGCATCCTTTTCTTGTTTCGCTTCTCAAGGGGAATGCTGCCTAGGAATTATTAAAATGCACATAGCCACACAAATTAGGAGTAATCAGTCCATTTCAGTGTGCATTTGCTCCTTTACCTACTCCATCCATTTCTTGAGCACTGGCATGTGCCTGCCATAAAGCAGGGATTAACAGATGAGCTGGACACAGCCTCAATACCTTCCAAATAGTATCTATGAGGGTAGACACATAATTGAGCACTGGGAACATTTCTTTCTTTTTTTTTTTTTTTGAGATGGAGTCTCACTCTATCCCCCAGGCTGGAGTGCATTGTGCGGTCTTGGCTCACTGCAACCTCCACCTCCCAGGTTCAAGGTATTCTCCTGCCTCAGCCTCCCATGTAGCTTGAATTACCAGCACCCACCACCATGCCCAGCGAATTTTTGTATTTTTAGTAGAGATGGGGTTTCATCATGTTTCCCAGGCTGGTCCCGAGCTCCTAACCTCAGGCTATCCACCTGCCTTGGCCTCCCAAAGTGTTGGGATTACAGCCATGACCCAGTATGCCCAGACAACAATTTTAAGAGATTAGTGAAAATCCAACCCCAATGTTTGAAAAGAGGAAAAGCCAGTGTGATTTGAGGCCTATTATTTCTGCTCAGGGAAGGTGCCAGCTCTCATAACACTAAGACCTCAGTACAGGGGCTCCAGTCTTTCTGGAAGTGAGTGCTCCCTGTTGTCCTCCAGAGGACAGAAGAGAAGGAGCACAGCCCCCATGCACTGTGTGGATCTTGCGGTGGCACATGCATAGGCTGGGCCCTTCATTCAGTTCCAGTGCCGTGACTCTTAGCTTCTTATTTTCAGTGAGATAATAGATTGGGAGATGTTTAATTCTCATTCTTTGATTTTTCTCTTAATGAGAAATGAAAACTAATGAAAGTTCAAGCCATGAGTGGGGAAAAAAATAATTAAAGGACCAGGTCAGAGCAATACTTTTCTTTATTATCTAGGGTACAGCTGGGAATTTGAGGTGCTGAGCACCCACAGAGCTTGGGAAAAATGAAAACGAAAGCCTGTTGTGACATGCCACATGAGCATCCCCTCCTGTGCCCACACCCCGGGTCCCTTTGCCACTCAGGACAAGGATGGGAGACCAATGGCAACTGGCTGTGGTAAATTTTCACAAAGCAATCACAAACAGCCACCCAAGGAGTGAGGACTTGTCTGTCCTTGTTTACCCAAGTGTCTATTTTTTATAGTAGCTATCCATACTAGGAGCCTAGAATTCTCTTTGTTCTGAAGTTCTTGCACCTTCCACTATTTCTATTTCCTTTCGAAACCTGTTTTTTGAGATTATGTGATTAGTTTATGTAATTCCCATGTCACACTTTCTTCTTACTTTCCTTTTTCTGTTCTGTTATCCTTTTGCCAGACTCGTCAACATTTTGTGTCTCTCTCCTTCCCTATCTCTATTGTCTTTCTTCCCTTGTACATAGACTTCTCCCCAGTTGCTTGCCGTGCTGCTATCATTAGAGAAAATGCTGACTGCAGCAAGAAAAGATAGATAGCTCCTAGCCTGTGGGATGTGGCAAAGTAAGGCAAACATTTCAAGAACTGGCTCTTTACCCTTAAGAATTCTATATTCTGATCCCTGCGATCATAGTTTGATGAAACAAAAGAGGTTTGACCTTGGAATAGGAGCATTTTATTTATTTGTCAAGATGGTCCAAATGGAGAGCCCACCTGTCTCCAGTGACGAGAAGAAAAGGGTCCATGCAGGCCTTCAAAGTCTGAATTCTGATTCATCGAGTTTCTTTTAAATAAGGTGCAGGGCATTGAAAGAAGAGAAACGTTTCACATAATCCCAGCATTGGTTATCCCTCCATAAATGCATATTCAGAAACACCTTTATGGAGTTGCTTTCCAAAGATCCTCCCTTCCCATGATCTCTCTAGTACTCTTTGGTTCCCTGGACTCCACAATTTGGTCCTGTAGCCAGAAAGTCGGGGCTTTAGTGCTCTGCTCTGCTGTGCTCTTCCTAAAAATTCACTCATGGTGACCCCAAGTGATGGGAGAACAGAATAAAAAAAAGGCAGGTCAGACGCAGTAGCTCACGCCTGGAATCTCAGCACTTTGGGAGGCCGAGGCAGGTGGATCACGAAGTCAGGAGTTTGAGATCAGCCTGGCCAACATGGTGAACCTCCATCTCTACTAAAAATACAAAAATTAGCTGGGCGTGGTGGCAGGCGCCTGTAATCCCAGCTACTCAGGAGGCTGAGGCAGGATAATCACTTGAAACCAGAAGGCAGAGGTTGCAGTGAGCCAAGATCATGCCACTGCACTCCAGCCTGGGCAACAAGAGTGAAACTCCATCCCCCCCTGCAAAAAAAAAAAGGCAACGGGGATTTGCCCCACCTTCCTGGGACCACAAGTATTCCAGTGGAGAGGCAGTCTCCCTCCAACCTCCTTGGAATTCTAGGTAACTGTATGTCCCCACTATTTCTGCTGTTACTGCCAGGCGACCACTTTCCCATGTCTAGAGTGAGAACTAGAAGGTTTCTTCTAGAAGTGACCTCTCTGTGCTGCTTCTGGGTTTTGGGCTGCCTTGAGTCCAGGTTGGAAGACGCCAGAGTATAGCATAATGCTAACCTAATTGCTCATTTGGCGATGGTCCTAATTCTGGTTTTCTTCTTCACTTGGCCTGCTATTTACTTTCTAGAGTGCTCCAGCTATTCCATACACTCTGTTCAGGTTTTATAGCTATTTTCAGCAGGAGAGACAGGGTGCGATATGTTTACTCCATTGTACTTGAAACCAGAAACCAGAATCTGTTAAAAAGAGTATGAAAATTTCTTGAAAAATACTGTATCATACTATGACCTAAAATGTATCTATTAACATTTTTGAACATGAATTAGAATTTTAAATATTGTAGATTTTGCTTTTATTTTTATGATTTATAGGTATTTTCAGGAGAATGAGTTGTACAATCCATTAAAAAAATCCATCATGAGAAATTTAAATTCTTTCTCTTCTCTAAAAATATTTGCCTGCAATAAGCAGAAACACTGAGACTACTATATTGACCTTGAGCTCAAAATAGCAGACACTTAACAATTGTTTGTTGTGGCAGTTTCTGATAGTGTTTCTACTACTGTAAATGCCTTCAGATTCACAAGTGTGGCTCTGAATTTCAGCTAAATGATTCTCTAAAACATAGATTTTTTAAAAGGATGTATAATAATAGCCTTTCCACAGTAGCTGTGATCTGCCTCCAGCCTCAAAGCCTGACACAGCCCCACAAATATCTTTCAGCCGTGTCCAACTTCTCTCTCCCTCTTCCCCAAAGATGTTTACCCCTCAGAGCCTCCCAGCTCTGAGTCACCATCTCCCTGGCCTTTTTGAATTCCTACTTATTTCTTCAGGGCTCTCAGCTCAAATTTTAACTCACATGTAAAGTCTTCCCCTACTTCTACAGACAGAGTTAAGTGCTTCTTACGTCCAGAGGCCTCAACTTGCCTTTATTTCACTGCCCTTTCACCAGAAGCACAATGTCTTTGTTTTGTCTTTGTTTCCCATTTGGTGATGATCTCCTTGAAGGCGGGGGCTTTGTCTTTCTCATCTTTCTATTTCTAGCACCTACTGCAATATTGGAGAGAAAAGAGAGGAGGGGAGTGGTGGGGCAAAGTCAAATGGAAAATGAGCAGAAGGAAAGTGAAAGAGAATACCAGAGGTAAAAGGCTCATCCCAGGATGCTTTGGAGCTGATAGAAATGACAGCTCACTCAAGCTATCAATACAAGCAGCAGATAACTTTCCCTGATGTCCTTTATCTCAAGCCCTAAACAAAAGACATCTGTTGAAAGGACATCCTGCTAGGACTTCAGGAGTCCTAGCCATTGCCAATGACATTAAAAACGTGTAAGGCATTTGCTTCTGAATTTTTCCTCTGTAGCTGTGCTGTTTCAAGCAGTGCAGGATAAAAATCTTGACAAAACAGATGGATCAAAAGCACACACTCTTCACATTACAGTCACTGTCATGCATGCGCTGCTCCTATCTAGATGGTTTGCATGAAACAATAAGCTGGGAAGAGTTGCATGAGTAAGTCCTAAGAAATAGTTCCATTTGAATTAGAATGCCTCCATTATTTAATGAAACTTTAAATTGCAAGACCTGGAAAGTATTAAAAATGGGAATAATAAATAATAAATACATGAGTAATAAAAGAGTGATTTGTTTCTCTCTATATGAGATATGTCACATTGAATTTTTTCTCTTTTAAAAGTTTCTAGTGATTAAACACTATATCTTGGAGATGCATTTTGTCCTTAGGAGAAACAGCAGGTTTTGATACTCTAGGCATTGAGTATATCTATAAGCATTTGCTTTTTTAGATGAAGCATCTCAAAAATTGGTACCAGAATCTGTCTCTGTTGCTATCACCACACTGTGTCAAGGCTCTGCAAACAGAAATGCCCTCATTGTTTTGTTATAAATAACTTTTGTCATTATCTTCTCAAGGTTTTGGGTTGAAACCAAATACTCAACCCAGTAGTTGGGCTCACCAGATATTTACTGAGTGCCTGCTTGAGCTTGACAAAGGTGCCTTCTTTGCTTCTTTACAACACTCTTTTCTGTGGCTTTTAAAAAATTATTTCAAAAAGTTGCAAAAGTAGATCAAAAGATTTATACATGCCTTCACCCAGATTATCTAAATGTAAACATCTTTTTTTTTGAGACAGGGTCTCACTTTGTGGCTCAGGTTGGGGTGCAGTGGCACAAACACGGCTCACTGTAGCCTCTACCTCTGGGGCTCAAGTGATCCTCCCACTTTAGCCTCTTGAGTAGCTGGGACTACAGGTGTGTGCCACCACACCTGGCTGATTTTTTTTTTTTTAATTTTCAGTAGAGAGGGGTCTCACTATGCCCAGGCTTGTCTTGAACTCCTGAGCTCATGTAGTCCTACTCGCTTTGGCTTCCCAAAGTGTTGAGATTACAGGCATGAGCCACTGTGCCTGGCCAAATGTGAACATCTTCAATAATTATAGAACAATGAGGACAATCAAGAAATCCACACCGGTATAATATTATTGCCTAATCTATAGACCTTATTTAAATTTCACTAACTGTTCCACTAACGACTGTGTTCTGGGCTAGGATCTAATTTAGGATCACATACTATATTCAGCTATCACATCTCCATAGTGTCCTTTTAATCTAAACTGATTGCTTAGTCTTTCTTTGTCTTTCATGACCTTGACACTTTTAAGTAACACTGGCCTTTTTTTTTCTGGGAAAATGTTCCTCAATTTTTGTTTGTATTATGTTTCCTCATGATTAAACTCAGGTTATGCAATTTTTGGCAAGAATACAATAGCAGAAGCTCAGTTAGCTAGTTAAAGGTACAAAACCTATTTTGTTCCATAGTAGAGATCATGGCGGGGTGGGGACAGTGTTATAAAAATAAGTCCTTATATGTGTAACTGAATTCAGCTAAGCCTGGATTAACATTTACAGTTTGTCTCTTCATCCTTAACTTTTTGTTTGTTTGTTTGTTTGTTCATTTGTTTTTGCCTCTCTCTCTTTTCAAGAAGGCCTCTTTTGATAAAGAGGACTGGCAGAGTGCTGGGTTCTGTGGGTTCAGGTATTTAATTCTGACATTCATCATACTCCAGGACAGGTGTTTGCTGTCTTGTCAGAATAGGTAGCTAGTCAGACATGAGTGGGGCAGGGGAGGCATCCTGCCCCCAGGAGTGTCAGGCGACCACTTCTCTAAAAGAATAATTGGTCACAGCCAGCACCAGGGAAAAGCCAGCTCCCGGTAGATAGAAAACGCCTGAAAGCGGTGATCAGCAGCTTCCCCATAAGAACTCAGGAGTCCGGTGAGTGGACTCAAGCATGCGCACTAAGAGGCAAAATGATAGCATTTAACTGGTATATGACCTTCCTCCAGGAACACTTGACTGGTAAGGGAAAAATGCCTCACGTGAGCATGTGTGTAACTTCAGTGAACACACTGCGCAGAGCCCCCTCTCAAGTGCTGGCAGACCACTCTGCACAGGGAATGCCAGCATATGAAATCCCAAGTCAAAGGTCAAACTACGCACTTGAATGTCTCATGTCGTCTGCTTGGTCCTCTTCCAAGTGTACTTTACTTCCTTTTGTTCCTGCTCCAGAACTTTTTTTTCTTTTTTCCCCCCAGACAGAGTCTTGCTCTGTTGCATAGGCTGGAGTGCAGTGGAGCGATCTTGGCTCACTGCAACTTCTGCCTCCCAGGTTCCAGCGATTCTCCTGCTAAGCCTCCCAAATAGCTGGGATTACAGGCAAGCGCTACCATGCCTATCTAATTTTTTATATTTTTTTAGTACAGACGGGGCTTCACCCTGTTGGCCAGGGTGGTCTTGAACTCCTGATCTCAAGTGATCCGCCCACCTCGACCTCTCAAAGTGCTGGAATTACAGGCGTGAGCCACCGTGCCTGGCCACTGCTCTAAAACTTTTAAATAAACTTTCACTCCTGCTCTAAAACGTGCCTCGTTCTCTCTGTCTGCCCGATGCTCCCAATCAAATTCTTTCTTCTGAGGAGGCAAGAATTGAGGTTGCTGCAGACCCATATGGATTCCCTGCTAACTGTCTGAGGCAGCAGAATAGCGATTTTAGAAGCCAGAACCCAAATAGTGGACAGGATGGCATAGTTGAGAGCATGGCCTTTAGTATGAGACAGACAGGGCTTAAGGTATACCCCTGACAAGCTAAAGGACCTTGGGCAAGTTACTTAACCTTTGTGAGCCTCAGTTTCCTCAACTGTAAAATGGAGTTGGTCTGTGAATTAAATGAAGATGGAGTGTATAAAGTACTTAACAGAGTGTCTAGCTTAGAGAAGATACCTAGTATTAACTAAAAATCTGTAAAAGTAATAACAGCAACCTCAAACAACTCTCCAGCTAAATTCACACATTCTGCTAATGGATGACTCCGGAGAATTGGGCCCTGAACAATGGTTCCTGGTAATACTGGTGGGTAAAACATATGATTAACTGTCTAGGGCCAGTGAGGACATCAACCTGTTCTTTCTGGCTTATAGTAAGGTGTTTTTGAGCCCAGGGCAAGTTCCTTTGACAATTCTCTTGCCTATTGAGGAAGCAAATTTTTTCTGTCAGGTTTCTTTAGGTCAGCAGCAGGATGGACTGCTCCCTCATGTCTACTCTTGTTAGGATATCTCCCAGAGGCAGCATCTCTCCTTCTGCTGGACACTGTAGAGGAGGAAAAAAAGTATCCTTTCCTTTACCCAGCTTAGGCTTTGCAGCTGGTGCCCCGTACATTAGAGTGGCCAAAGGCAGATTCCCAAGACAAAAGAAATAGAAGTTTATTAATATGTGCATGGCACGTGTACACATGGGAGCACCCAGTGATGTGTAACCCAAAGGGGCAGTTAGAACTTGGGTTTATATATATCATCTTAGGCTAAAGGCAAGGGGATTCACGCTTCTGAGTTGGGGAGGCAAGTTATGGGAAGGTAAGGAGGAAAAATATGGTAAATCGGGGTTGTTTAGTAAGGTTTGTTACGCAGATTCAAGTTTAAGGGTAAGGTGCCTTCCCCACTGATAACAGGTATTAAGAGTCCTTCTCTTCCTGGTACAGGGAGCAGGAGACACTTTTACAAATGTAAATTTCCTTTATAAAATAACTGTCCTTGCATCTGCTGGTTCTCAATGGCCTTTAGCTCAAAATAATCCTTATGTCAAAGAGGCACATTTTGCAGGGAAATATTTTGGTGTCTCTCAACAGCCAGGGCCTGGTCAACTCTGTGGAGCTGTTCCTCACTCTTGCAAGCCTTTCTGACTCATTGGGCACCTAAGTCATCGTCCTGCTTTCTCCTGTGGTTCATTCTCAGAGCAGTGCTGTGTTGAGAAAACACAGTCCAACAGGCATCCAAAGGCAGGACCGAGGTGTGCTCAGAGCATATCTGCCATGCACACCCAGTTCCCTTCTCTTCTGGAGTTTCCCTTCACTCCGGTTCTGCCCCAGGGCCTCCCTCCTCAATCCCCTTCAGAAAGTCTTTCTTCACTCCTTCTCCGTCCATGTTTCTCTTTTCCTCTCCCTTTCTCTTTCCCCTCTCCTTAGCCTTCCTGACCTGAATATGAATTGCATACACTGGCCTGAATCGTGCCCCTTTTCTAGTTTCTTAGGTCTGCCAGATTCTCTCCCATTTTGCAGATGGTTTAACCAAAGCCCAAAGAAGGGAACAAACAAGATGAGGTTTTTTTCAGAGTGTGGATTGGGAATGGGGGGCAGCCTACTAGGTTCCAAACCAAACATGGTCTGCATAAGGGGGTGGGAGGAGGGGCAGGTGAGGCTGTAAACACAGGCACTTCCATGAAGTGTTAAAATTCTCAATTTTTTTTTTTAAATATCTAGACACTTCATGTGAGTCCTCTGCTCCCCGCCCTCCCTGTAAGTGGGTGCACAGAGAGAGGAGTTCCCTCACTGTGTGAATAGAAGACTGCTCCCAGGAAAACATGCCATTACGCACTTTTGAATTTCTGAAAACAAAACAACCCAAACAGGTGTTTATACAAAGCTTTTGCTAAGCTTGCTAAAACAAAACAAGGAAGGCTGCCAGTGAAGAAGACATTATATTCCAAGCGAGGAAAGTCTTGTTTGGAAACTGTAAAGAGTACCTGTGTGTATCTTAGTGCCTTCTCTGCAGGCCGTGGGCGGCCGCAGTGCAAATTCAGACCTGGGATTGGTTTGTGTTCAAAAGCAGATGAGTCTTGTTTACTTTAGAAGTATGTGCCTTACGGATTTTTATTTACTTTAAAAAAAAAGTATATATATATATATCTATCAGATTTATATATATATATATAAAACTACCAGATTTATATGTATATATATAAAACTACCAGACACACACACACACACACACACATATATATATATATATATTTTTAAGATAGAGTTTCCATTCTTGTTGCACAGGCCGGAGTGCAATGGCACGATCTCAGCTCACTGCAACCTCCACCTCCCGGGTTCAAGTGATTCTCTTGCCTCAGCCTCCTGAGTAGCTGGGATTACAGGCTCCCGCCACCACGCCTGGCTACTTTTCTCTATTTTTAGTAGAGATGAGGTTTCACCATGCTGGCCAGGCTGGTCTCAAACTCCTGACTCAAGTGATCCACCCACCTCAGCCTCCCAAAGTGCTGGGATTACAGGCATGAGCCGCCGGGCCCAGCCCCTACTTAAAAACATATTTTATACCACTTTAATATTTGTTTTTCTTCTACTCTTGATTTTTTTTGTCTTTAATCAATTTTTTTGTTTTATTGTGGTAAGAACACTTAACATGAGAACTGTTCTCTTAATGGATTTTTAAGTGCAAAATACAGTACTGTCATCTCTAGGAACAACGTTACACAGCAGATCCCTAGGATTTATTCATCTTGCATAATTGACATTTTAAACCAGTTGAACATCAACTCCCCATTTCCCTCCCTTTCCCCCAGTCACTGGCAACCACCATTCTACTGTCTGCTTCTGTGAGTTTGACTACTTAGATGGCTCGTGTAAGTAGAATCGGGCAGTATTCATCCTTCTGTGACTGGCTTATTTCACTTAGCGTAATGTCCTCAAGATCCATCCGTGTTGCTGCATGTTCAGGGTGTCCTTTGTTTTAAAGGCTGAATAGTATTCCACTGTGTATGCAGAGACCACATTTTCTTGATCCGTTCATCTGTTGATGAACATTTAGGTTGTTTCCGCCTCCTGGCTATCGCGAAGAATGCCTCCATGAACACAGGAGTGCACATATCTCTTTGAGATCCTCAATTCTTTTGGATAAATACCCGGAAGTGAGACTGCTGGATCATCTGGTAGTTTAATTTGTCATTTTGGAGGAACCTCCGTACTGTTTTCCATAGCAGCTATACCACTTTGTCTTTCCACCAACAGTGCACAAGGGTTCCAGTTTCTCCACATCCTAAGTTTTTGTCTTCTGCCTTTTTGATAGTGAGTGTTCTAACTGGTGTGAGGTAATATCTTGTAGTGGTTCTTACATTTTATTTTAAATTAAATATAATCTTGCCAATTGTGTTTTTTGCCCACCATTAAGGTTTTTCAGTTGGCAAGCTGGATTCAGTTGAACTACAAATTGTGCTTTAGCTCTTCTCAAAGGTTTAATGGGACTCCTGAATTATTTAGGTTAAAAAAAAAATGTGTGTTAGATGTACAAGTCCCTGCTATGCGAAACAGAGGCTGAGCTAATATTGGCCCCGTGTGGCTTCTGTTCCCCATGCGACTGGACATCCGTCTTAAAGCAAATTACTGAACCATACACCAAGGAAAGTGCAACAACGGAGGCGTGAACAAAGGGCTGGCCTGCTGAGCCAGGTGGAGTGGCTGACCCATTCTGCTGGGCGTGGGGGCACGAGATCACACAGGACAGGGAGGGATGAATAAAGTCTAGTATTTACTGAGTCCTCACTGAGAATGAGGCCCCCAGGATTAATGTCCAGGTCTCGATCAGTGAAATATACAGCACAGGGGTAGGAGGCAGTTCAGGGTCCACTTTTGCACCCGTGGCCTCCTCAGCTGGGTGCTGCCAGAGTCATTTGCTGATGGTGTATCCCCCAAAGGGAGGGCATTTTTTGCTGGAGAGAGGCTGAAACCCCTCATCTGCTTCTCCTCTACCTTAAGCCTTCACCCCCAGCATGTCCCAGGGTTCCCAGCTCAATCAGCCAAGGCTGCTTTCCAGCCCCTTCCAATCCTTAGCCCACCATCCTCAGGGCTTCTTTAGCTGCCTGGCCTTCAGCACTGTCTCATCTCCCCGTTAATTCCTGCCCTTACACCCTGGCTCCTCCCCAAGTGGAGTCCTGAGCCCACTCCCCAGGCTGCAGCCATCTCCTGCCTCTCAGGAGTCCGTCTGCTGCTGCTCACTTCTGTCAATCTTAGTTTCCATCACTTCCCACTCCTGTCCCTAGCCCAGCTTTTTCCTTGCAGAGGGAACCCCTTCTTTCTGCCTGATACTCGAGGCCAATCCAGCTGCCCCAGCTACCCTCCCGCCTGCTGCTCTCTCTTAGAATCTGGGTATCCAATCCTAGAGCCCTTCTGCTGCCCTCTAACTCTAGGAGCCACAGGCCTTCTTATTATTAACATATAGCTTTTGAATTTATTTTTATTTTTTTCAAATCAGCTTCTTTCTCTTAAAAATTTTTTGAAGTTGATTAATGGGTGCAAATATACAGATAGATAGAAGAAATATGACCTGGTGTTCCATAGACTAGTAGGGCAACTGTAGTTAACATTAATCTATTGTACATTTCAAAATAGCTATAAGAGAATAATCAGAATGTTCCTAGCACACAGAAAAGATAAATATTTAGGGTGAGGGATATCCCAGTTACCCTGATTTGATTATATGAATGTATCAAGTGATCACATGTACCCTGAAGATCTGTACATCTATTATGCAGCAATAAAAAAAAATAAAATTACTGCTAACAATGACAAAAAATCTTTTGACATTGAAAAAATGATTGGGCCAGGCACAGTGGCTCATGCCTATAATCCCAGCTTTTAGGGAGGCTGAGTCAAGAGGATTGCTTGAGCCCAAGGGTTCAAGACCAGCTTTGACAACATAGTGAGGTCCCTGTTTCTACCAACAAAATAAATAAATAAAAATAAATAAATAAAAAATAAAAATAATCAGGTGTGGTGGTAAATGCCTGCAGTTCCAGGACTTGGGAGGCTAAGGTGGGAGGATCACTTGAACCCAGGTCTGCCACCGTGCTCCAGCCTGAGTGACAGAGTGAGACCCGGTCTCAAAAAGAAAAAAAAAAAAGAAAGAAAGAAAGAAAAGAAAGAAAAAGCAAATGTTTTTCAAAACCACTGAGTAAGTAATAATACAGGTGGTAGGTGGAATTAGCAACACTGTTTCAGTGGTACCCTAATGCTGGACATTTATGAAGCCCTGTGTTTCTCATTCAGCCTTCAGCAGTCCCCTGAAGCACAAGTATGTACCGTTCCCATCCCTGTGTGCAAGGTAAGCCGTGTCTGGTCAGTCAGGCACCGGGTTTTGTGATGAATTCCACAATGTCACATGGCATAATTTTAAAAACTGGCTTTAATGGGGAAAAGCTGGGTTTGCAAAAGATGAGAAGGCAGCTATCTCCAGCACTGCCTCATCCCACTGAGTTCGGGTGCAGCCTCTCCCCAGGAGGATGGGGAAGATGGCCCACTCAGGCTGGTTTGTTGTTTGGTTAACCGTGAATGAGATCCAGGGTCACCTTTGGCAGCTGTGCTCACTGAACCGTGATCCCCAGTTTACAGATGCAGAAACAGGCAAGAGACATTCAGTGATCGGCCCAAGCCACACACCAATTCCCGGACCCAAATTCAAAACCAGTCTACTTTCTACTTCAGGGAAAAGAGACAATTATATGAGGCAATCAGGAGAGGAAAGGCTCTGCTCTCTGTTTTTGGGGCCCTATTTTCCATCTCAGAGAAGGACCGGAGGAGCCAGCCATCTCTGCAGTTCTTCTGTCCTTCCCTCTTCCATGTGCAGGCTGCCTCCCACTTTGGGCCATTTTGGTGTCTAGGAAGTTCTGAGAGCCACTGCAAGCCCCTCCTCTGTTGATTGTAAAAAAGACTTGGCAGGACCCTTGCCATTCCTAACCCCTGCAGCAGAGAATCGTTCCTTGGATTAAAGATGACTTCCCCATTCTCCATTTTAAAATGCGTTATAGGGTCAGGCACAGTGGCTCACGCCTGTAATCCCAGCGCTTTGGGAGGCCAAGGCTGGTGGATTACCTGAGGTGAGGAGTTTGAGACCAGCCTGGCGAACATGGTGAAACCCCGTCTCTACTAAAAATACAAAAAATAGCTGGGCATAATGGCGCGTGCCTTTAAACCCCGCTACTTGGGAGGCTGAGGTAGGGGGATAGCTTGAACCCCAGAAGTGGAGGTTGTAGTGAGCTGAGATTGCACCACTGCACTCCAGCCTGGGTGACAGAGCGAGACTCTGTCTCAAAAAAATAAAAAAAGTGTTATAATCACTGACCAGGGTTCATAATAGAGTTATGTATAGATGTTTTTGAGATCTCTTACATAAGGATCAGGATGAAAATAGGAACTGTTTCTTTAATTCTTACTACCGAATTTTTTAGAAACACTTTAGTATTCTATTCGGCTCTTCCCTTTTTTCCCTTTCTCTCTTGCTGGTTCTGAAAAATCAGTGTAACCCCATAAATATGCAGAATGTGAAAAGCTGACTTTTCCTATATCTAATAAAAACCTTGGAGAATAATTGAAGTAATTTGGCGTGGGTAGTCAGGTTACATACTGCATGATATCAAAAGAAAGTCCATAGCAAGGAAATACAAGAGAAAATAGGAAGAGGGGCTGGAGAATAAAACCAGAACATTAAATAATGAGTAACTAAGAAACTACAAAAAATCTTTTTAGAATTACAGTCTTAGAAAAATAGTCGAGGATAGTCAAAGAATACTAGGCAAAGTATACATTTTATGCATTTCTAAGGACTGCAAATTCAAAGAAAAGGAAGAAAATATCCCTCTTCCCCAGAAAATATTCATTAGACAAAAGTCTGACAAAAGCCACAGCCTTCGAGCACATTTTGACATGATTAGGTTCTCCTCCTGTCTCCTGTCCCCCCTTTTGTCTTTGCAATCTGAATTTTAAAGGAATGTTGTCAAGACAGCAGATCACAAAAGGACAGCCATTTACTATCAATTGTCCTAGGCATACTTTTTGGATTATCTTACTCTGGTCTTTATGATTTTGTGAAAGATCACTGCATTTATTGTGGGTAGAAAGGTGATATTGACTTTGTACACCTGGGTGTTGTGAAGGAGAAATGCTGAATTAGAGTCACAAATAACAAAGGGCAGCTTGCAGCCTGCATTTCTGGTAGAATCCTATTGCTCAGTGTCCTGCTCTAACCTCATACCTCTGGCTATGGAACCTTGGACAAGCCCTGTGCTACTCCTTAGACTCAGTTTCTGTCAAAATTTTTTAAAGGTTGTTTCTATATAAAAATAAAATCATCAGGAAACAGAAGAGCAGAAAAAAATGAAAGCAATCACCCATAATTTATCAAACACAATGATTTTCTATATTTTCTACCAATCTTTCCTAAGTCTACCTTTTTTCCCTTTTAAAAATATGGTAGAAACTGAATTGTATGATTCAATTTTATATCCTGATTTTTCTTTTGGCAGTGTTTTGTCTTTCTAAATACAAATATATTTGACCTTTAGCCATCATTTTCTAGGGCTGCATAATATCCCTCACAGATGAGTTTTTTGTGTTTTGTTTTTTATAATCTTCATTGACAGAGGGTATTTGACAGTGTTGGGGGCTGTTTGAGTATCTCACTAAAGGAAAAAGAAAGTGCAGCCACAGACCTAATGTTCACTTTGTATCTGTGATGAGTCACATGGCCAGATTCGACTATAACTGTCCATTAACTATTGGTCCTGTTCACTTGTAGAGGGATGGGGCCAATCTCTTTCTGCAGATCATCTGGGATCATAGCCCATTGACTGTATTATCTTTGTTGGTATCTGAGTGGAGTGAGACAACGTGGGTAGAAGTGTCTCCTCTATAACTTACTCTCTTTGTGGCTGGGGAAGAGGTTCTTGGCTTCTCTATGCCTCCATTTCCCCAATTGCGACAGTGTGAATATTATTTTAATGCCCAACTCTGAGAAGTATATCTTAACACATTTGGTATTGAGTTGAATGCTGCCATCAATGGGTACATTGTAATTTTTCCTTCCTTTTTCCTCCCTAAACACTGCTTGGAGCTATTACAATCAATAGTATCTTAGTACTGAGGAAATGTAATAATACTTGCTTTACAGTGTCTGTTGTTGAAAGGATTAACAGAAATAAACATAAAGTGTTCTTAGCATTTGGTAAGAGTTCAGTTAATGGCAGTAATTATTTTATTACTAAAAAAAATCTATATTGTTCTTAGAAGAGGAGAGCATTTATTCTGTATAGAATATTTGTTATAAGAAATACATTATTTGTAGGTCACATATTTAGTTTAAACGCTTGCTGCTTGGAAAATTCCTCAACATCTTTTGTTAATTAGAGAAAGCACAGGGATGGCAAATAGGTTTAACTTCATGTGCCAAGCCTAATTTGTTGATGATGATTGTCAGACGTGCTGTGTTTCAAGAACTGCTGAGGCAGAATCAGAGTGTAGCAGACAAGAGTGCCAAGGCTGATTAGCAATATCTTTCCCAGGCTTGGGAAGACAGAATGGCAACACATACACTGTTTACCATCACTGCATTACAGTGTTACAAAACATTACTTGGCAATTCATTAGGCGTTAGCCAGGCCATGGCTTATCAATCAGAAATTTCATCAGAATCTTGTGGCAATAGACCACCTCCAGGTCCAAGGTGGAAGGCTGAAACCCACACAGGTGAAACTGAAAACTCCAACTCCAGCAGAAATGTGGGAGACCTTGCACCATATGAGAGGGCAGAGCTTTTGCAATGACCTTAGTTTTGCTCAGCTCTTGTTCTGCTACTGCTCATTTAGGTCTTGCCTCCTGAGCCTCAAACATCCTGTGCCTTGGCCTTGCTAGAACTTTGCGGTTGGACGAATGATCTGCTCTCTTGGTCAATCCCTTGACTGCAGGTTGTTTTTGTTCTCCTTTACTGTGGGTAAATGGCTCTAAGCACAGGGCCCTTCTTTCAGAGAGGGCAATGGTGTTGGAAGGGAGACTGTTAATTTTATTCTGTGATCCTTGTTATCTGAATCTCAGCTTTTGAGGTACTTATGAAATAAAATCAATCACTACAGGGGCACTGATGAAGGCTTAAATGGAAAGTTACGTACCATTTCTTGAAATATTCTGGTAGTCCCTGTGATTACAGTGGTTTCTTTTCCATAAGCGAAGGTAAATAGATTTTTCTTTAATCCTGAAACAAATATATATGTATATATTTAAGGTCAGGATAGTCACATAAAGAAGTTTAAAAAAACCATGTTTTCACCATGCTTTTTAAAAAATACAGTTAAAATGAACTCAAAAAATCAAATCTCTGCTGACAAGTTTTCTCTGAACTGTGAATGTAATATTGGCAGTTGTTATGAGAAGCAGTTCTATGAAATTGAGTTGTATGGGTGTCGTAAGAATACTGTTGAAGACATAAAACTTTTTCTTCTGTACAAAGACCTCTAGAGTCATCCCTTTCAAATACTTTTTTACCAAGAGCTGCTGTACATTTCTTGAGCAATTGCTCATCTTTACTAACTCTGTTATTTTGAACCTGATCATGTTTCCTTTCTCTTTTTTTTTTTTTTTGGTTGCTATGAAGCTGTGGTTGACACTTATTGTCTTTCAGCTTTATTCTCCCTTCATGCACTATAATAGAATTTTTAGCAAGACCCATGTCTGTCCAGAATGAGGATTGCATTTTCCAGCTTCTCTTGCAGCTAGGAGTGGCACATCACTAAGTTCTGGGTGAGATGAGATGGGGTTAGAACTATCCAGTGGCGATTTCTGGTAATGTTTCTTAGGAAGCCATTGGATGGTGATTCTCGTTCCTTCTTTGTACCCTTTCTCCAGTCTCTTGCCCAAAATAGGAATGCTGCCATCTTAAACTATGGGAATAAGGTCCACATTGAGAAGGCAGAGGGGTGAGCTGGAAGGAGTTCCTGAGAACTGGGTGGGGTTGAGCTCCCATATCAATTCCAGACTGCACATTTTCTAAACCTTTCTGTGTGAGAGAAATGAAGTCATATATGTTGAATCTCTGTTCCTTGAATTTAATACTAATAAACAAAGAGCTTACAGACAAATTTGACACCAATATCAAGCTATAATTATACATATTCTAAGTCATTTTATTGGCTCTCTTTTGTCTCATCTTTGATTTTTCATTTTCTTTTGCTTAATTGAGATGTAAGTAGTTTAATTAATGCAACAAAATTTGGTTTAAATGTAATTAAATGTTATGTTCTCTAAACTTTCATAGGCTTCCTAAAATCTTTAAAACAAGACCAGATGTAAACTAAAAAATAATAACTTAGCTCAAAATATTTGAGTAATCTTCAAATGTATTTTATCTTCTTTTCATTATAATAAGTTCGCATCTCACAACCTTACATATAATCACCAATTATTAAGTGTTATATGAAATCTTACTAATTGTATTATAGTGCTTGGCAACTGTCTCAGTGCTTCAGAAAGGTAAGCATATATTGTGTTTGGGCATTCAAGATGCATAGAAAATAGTGTCCTTTTTTTGAAGTCTGAGAAAACTAACGATAATGTTTTTTAATAGAAGGCCATGATGCCTGAGCAATATTTTAAGTGTGAAATTTTTGCTTCATAGTATAATTTTGAGGTGAATAATGTACTTATTTTTTAAAATCAAAGCTACCCAGGCACATAGCTTAAAAAGTAATTTACTTAATAGATGTTTATTGAGCACCTGCTATATTCCAAGTTTTGTTCTAGGCACTGAGTTATACTGGAAAATTAAAATACATGATCTCTGCTTCTGTGTTGTTGATATTTCAACAGGAAAAGACAAATAAAAGAACTAAACATTATAAAAAAGCAAATGATAGAGTATGTAGAAAGTTATAAATTCTCCAAAAAAAGGAAATGAGAATTAGAGTGGCCAAAGGAAGTCTAATTGAGAAGCTAAAATCAACAAAGACTTGAGGTGGTGAGTCTCACAGAACCAAATAACTTACCTATGTGTGTATATAAGACTTGTGATGATAAATAGCAACCCCACACCTCCCTCCACTCTCCATTTCTCCATTTCCACAGGCAACTAATTCCAGCTTTAATTGGCTGGGTCTTTTGATATGTTTCTCCTCATCTCTAAGTAACATACTTTTAAGACTACTTCTTGATTGTTAGTCTTTAACCTTGTCTGTTCACTTTCTACTCTAGAAGAGGATTTAGCTATTGACAACTAATCAATGATTGCTTTCTATTTTCTTTCTAACTTTTTAATTTCTGTAGAGTTAATAACTGCCTTTTGTTTCTTTCCTTAATTTTCTAAGTATTTATCATTGTATTAGCCTATTCTAATATTGCTATAAAGGAATACCTGAGACTGGGTAATTTATAAGAAAAGAGGTTTAATTGGCTTATGGTTCTGCAGGGTATAAAGGAAGCATAGCAGCATCTGTTTCTGGGGAGGTCTCAGGAAGCTTCTAATCATGGCAGAAGGTCAAAGGGGAACAGGCATGTCACATGGAAAAAGCAGGAGTAGGAGAGCAGGCAAATGTGCTACACACATTTAAATGACAAGATTTCATGAGAACTCACTCACTATCTTGAGGACAGTACCAACAGGGATGGTGCTAAACCATGCATGAGAAATCCGCCTCCATGTTTCAATCACCTCAAATTTTTCATAAGCCTAAAACTGCTTAAAAAAAAAAAAACCTATTTTAAAAAAAAGGCCCTACGTAGCTGAACTGAACTCAGCCTTCCCAGCTGTCCCTTCCCAGGCACATCATGTGAGTGAAGCCATCTTAGATCCTCCAGCCCAGTCCAGCCATTAGGTGATGTCATCGAGTAACCATAATGTCATATAGAGAGGAATAATTGGCCAGCCAAGCTCTGCCTGAATTCCTGAACCCCCCAAATTGTGAGATATAATAAAATGACTATTGTTTTAAGCCACAAAAGTTTGGGGCAGTTTGTTACACAACAATAATATAAATCTGTATTAGGTATTAGTCAGGGTTCTCCAGAGGGACAGAACTAATGGAATATACATATATTAAGTATTAACTCACACTCTCACAAGTCCCATAATAGGCTGTAGGCAGGCTGAGGAGCAAGGAGAACCAGTTCAAGTTCCAAAACTGAAGAACCTGGAGTCTGATGTTCCAGGGCAGGAAGCATCCAGCACGGGAGAAAGATGTAGGCTGAGAGGCCTGGCCAGTCTCTCTTTGCACATTTTTTCTGCCTGCTTCTATTCTAGCCATGCTAGCAGCTGATTAGATTGTGCCCACCCAGATTAAGGTTGGGTCTGCCTTTCCCAGGCCACTGACTCAAATGTTAATCTCCTTTGGCAGCACCCTCACAGACACACCCAGGATCAATATTTTGTATACTTCAATCCAATCAAGTTGACACTCAGTATTAACCATCACAGTTACGATTTTTTCCCTTCACAAGTCTGAAGGAATTGACTGATTTTGGCTTTTAGCCTCCCCAGCGTTGTTAAGTATGAGGCAATTCTGTGTCTTTATCTTTTGAAAGCCTATGGTAGCATTTCATTCCAAGTGTTCTGAAATGTTATGATGGCAGGCTTGGTGTGTGTCTGATTTTACTCACAGTGTTACACCTTTGATAAATCCTTTCAACTTGGAAATTCATGATGTTCAGTTTTGAGAGATGTCCTTAAATTATTTCATTGATATTTCTTCCTTTTTCTTTTTTCCTACAACCATTGGGTCGTCTGAACTGGTCTTGTAATTTTCCCTGTTTCTCTGTCCTATTTTCATGTCATGGTCCTTTTTCTCCATTTTCTGGATAATATCCTCAACTTTATTTTTTAATCTTTCTATGAATGTCATCTGCTTTAACCAGAATAATTTACAAATGGCCTTATTGGTTCTCTGGATATCGTTTTAATTTTAATGTTCTTGTTTTATGAATGTAACATCTTCTTTTATCCTTTTTTGAAGCACTTGTCTGCTATAGGATTCTTTTACCTTTTTGAAGATACTAATTTCAGTTATTTAAATATGTAAGCTATTAAACTTTCTAAAAAGTTTTATCTCCCTTAGTACATAGTCTCTGTTTCTCTAAGTTGCTTTTTTCCTCTTTGTTTTTGCATTGTTTTTCATGTTTGAGGTTTCCTTCAGATGTGTGATGATCCTGGGGTTATAGGTTCATTTTTAAATATTGAAACTGGTTGCCAGCTAAAAAACTGACTGATTTTGATTGGAAACTGGGCCCCTGGCTGCGCTTGTTGACTACAGCCCTCACTGCAAGATGAACTGTCTGGGCCTTTTTTGGAAAACCCTGCTGTCAGCATCTGTGGGACTCTCCTCTTCGGATGTTCACATTCAACAGGGAAGGGTCTTCTAGTCTGCAGCCAGGAGAGTACAGATTGGGTTGGCAGCACTCTGGGGCATGTGGGGAAGGGTCCTCAACATTTAGCATTCATGCGTTTTCATAGGACACTCCTCTCCTCATTTATGTTTGGTGTCTTCCAGTCCAGAGGCCCTTGACTTTAGCGTTTCCAGAGAACAAAGCTCTAGTTTTACTCCAGAGTAAGGAAGGGGCAGTTGACCACCTGTGGAGAGTTGGAAAGGGTCTGAGGAGCTAACTGCTCTTCAGCAATCTTCCAACCAATACTTCTGGTTTAGCCTCACTTGCGTTACTAGAACTCCCACATGTAACCAATCTCCAAGTCTTCTGGGGCTTCTGCAGTGTGAACTAGGTTGCTTCTTGGCATTCCCTCCCACCAGCTTAGGATGCAGCTCTCCTGAATCTACTAAGTCAGTTACCACTCATCCGTCTGATTTCTACCTTCCAACGTTTTGTGGCTGTTGGCTCTTCTTGTTCTCTTTGTCCTCATGGACAAATTCATTTACTGTTGTTAGAGTAGGGCTTTTCAAGGGAGGGATGTAAATGCTTGTGTTCAATCTGCTATCTTACTCAAAAGCCTACTCAAAAGCCTGAAATGGATACCTTATACAGTGCATCGTTTATGCCCTCTGCCTTGAATATTTTATTATATTTTGGAAAAACAGATGGGAAATGGGCACTGGATCTGAGTTTGATACTAAAATAATTTTATGGTCAATAAAGAGGAGTCATTTTTCTTTGGGAAAGTAATCCTTACCTATTTAGTCACAAATGTATTTTTGATCATTCTAAGGACGGAATTTATGTACCAAAATATTGTTTTGCTCATATCCTGCTCATGAAGAGTAAATAGTGTGGGTATTAATATTACGGATACAGTTAGTTGCACCTTTCATTATCAGAATATAGGAATCTTTACCAATAAGAGATCATTTTGTTAATATTTCTGACTAGAAATAGTATCTAGAATTTTTGGATGAAAGTCTTGTACCAAGCACTAGAAAGTATTTCACATAGTAAAAGATAACGCTTTCTTTCATCCCCATCCCAAATCTATAATCTCTCTTATACATTTTAGGAATTGCATTTCTCAAGGAGTGTTCAGAAATCCTGAGTATAGAGTGGGATCAATATAATATTTTGATATGTCTGCAAATTGAGAAGACAGCTTTATAGAAAATTATATATATGCAGGGTCTTGAGCTTGTAGTCACAGGACAAGCTGAGGCTACCAGGATGCTATGCATAGAGGTTAAACTATCATGATCATTCTGGTCTTCAGTCCTCCTCCTCTTGCTCTCCTTTCTCCACAAAAATCCAGTGTCCCAGTGTGATCTTTTATTTTACTCTTTCTGTTCTGTTGCGTATATCAAAATACAGTCCAATGTGCTAGGAGGAGGTGACTGCTTTCGGGCTTGTAAGTTGAGGGATGCACAAGAGGGGTACTTAAAATTTCTTTCCTCTACACTTTGCCCAATGCCTACAGAACTGAATCCTTAACTCCGGGCACAGGTGTGGACCATGTTAACTTTCCAGTTTCACCAGCTCCTTCTACTGGAAGGCCAGACAGTACAGGCATTTCATGTGAAAACACACTGGTTGGGTTTTGATTTCCAGCATCATAATTCAAAATGAGTAAAACTCAAACAGAATGGCTGCTACTCTTCCCAACATTGGCTCAGGGAACACAAAAAAATCACTTTCTCTGAGAGCTTCCTAATGCCTCCCCCAACGCATTTCAGTAGAACAAAACAGAGTAATATCAAGAATGGGCCTCAAGAGTAATGTAGACAAATTAAAGAGGTTGGTTTAAAATGGAATAAATGATTGCCTCCTATGTTGATTCAAGGCAGAACCTTGAATCTGCCCGGAAAGAGGCAAAAATGGAGTTCTTCCAAAGCCTTTGTAGCCTGCCAGAGATCTCTGAGGTAAACCAGATGTGATACGATTCAAGCAAGACTGATGTAGCATATTCTGATGAAATTTCTTAGTCAATGTTTTTTGTTTGTTTGTTTTGAGACAGATTCTCATTCTGTCACCCAGGCTGGAGTGCAGTGGCACAATCTCGATTCACTGCAACCTCCGCCTCCTGAGTTCAAGCAATTCTCCTGTCCCAGCCTCCTGAGTATCTGGGATTACAGGCGTGCACCACCATGCCGGGCTAATTTTTGTATTTTTAGTAGAGACAGGGTTTCACCATGTTGGCCAGACTGGTTTCGAACTCCTGACCTCAGGTGATCCTCCTGTTAGGCAATTTCTGACTCTGTCCAGAGGCACAACTTGCTTGGGTATAAATTATGAGGCTCCGTTAAGTTGAATCTTAGGGAATAAGTCACAAAAAACAGGCTCCAGCAGTAGAGTTGGTGACAAATACCTGGGGACATTTGATGTAAAGGGTTAGGACGGGGAGTAAATTAGGATAAAATTAGGTAACTTAGAGACTAGACAGGCTTTAAGACTTTATCTAGGGACCTTTTCTGCTAGGAAAATTTAAGAAAAGGGTGGATAACTTTCTTTCTAATGCAGATGGAGGTCAGGCCAGCATGGGGCCAGGGAGATAGATTGAAGACCTTTTAAGATTCCTTTCAGTCCTTTGATTTTAGCCACATCCCAGAGTTCTGTGTAACCCCTAACTCACTGCATCATAGAACAACTAAGATGCAGCCTCAGAGAGTGATAAACACAGAAAATGACTCACTACGGACTCAGAGAACTGGCAATAGGCTAATTATGCAGAGGTGAGGATGGCTACAGAGGAGGTCCTAGGAGTTCACATACAAAAAGATTAGCAGGATAGCATGATAAATTTTGAATTTGGACCAGAAAAATAATACAGGGAAATAGACTTCATAGGCATTGTGTTCAATAATTCATGAGCTACTAGACTCAGACAAGGCTTCCTACCTGTTAGGTCAACCTCTCACTAAGATTTCCTCCTCTCCTGTTCTCTGAGCTTGAAGTAGTTGTAGTTTTCTCCATCCTAGCCTTTCCCAGCCCCAGATTTGATTCTAGGCCACTGTATTAGGGTAAACATTAAACTGTGATAAAATGGAGACATTTAAGGTTGTGGATGCTTATACACTTGAAAAGGTTAGTTGTGACAAAGCAGATGGTTTTAATGACCTAAACGGCATTTCTCAAAGGATATTCTGTGAAACACCAGTTTCTTTGAATTTTTCTCATAAAACACACATATGAATTCTACATAGTTCTGTGGTCAAAAAAGTTTAGGAAATGTTTTATATATTTTTGAATGCTTTATACTTTTTTGAGGATATACAATGCTTTTTGGCATAGTGAAGGCTATAATAAGACTTATACCAAATAAACTTGTTTCCCTTTATTTAAATTAACACTTCCAAAACTTGTTTGACTTAACACATCTTTTAAGAAATGTGTGTTAGTACCATTTAACATCTTGTGGAACTCGTATTTCATAGAAGAGTTTATGAAGAATATTGATGAATTATCGCTGTGATCTGTATTTAAGCATTGAGGTGGCCTAAAAGTCTCAAGTTCAGTTGGTTACAACAATTCTACTAGAGAAATCTGTAGAGTGTTCATTTACTTTGATTAATCTGGGTTGTAAAATGACACCATTCTGGGCAAAAATTCACGTCAAGGTTTGACTTATCATTAGCCAAATTCACTTCTTAGCAAATCTCCTCTTTGTTTCATTTTTTCCACTTGGCTACTGAATTGATGTTTATTTTAAATTCATTTTCTCCTATTTGTTGATTACATATGGCTAATATTTTAAAGTTAATTGTGTGATTTAATATTTTAATTAATTTTGCTAATCTCTTGCAGAATACTTATTATAGGACACACTTAGAATTCCAAGGGTTTAAGTGACACTGATTTATTTTTACATATCACATCATGCAGTTCCTAATTCAGCTATACTCCTTTGCCTTTGTCCTTACTATTTCCCCCAAAAGGCTAATCCCAACAAATCTTATTTGATTTAGACAATCTGAGAAAATGCACGTGAAGGAGGTTTGCAGATTGAAAAGCTCTCTACAAGGGCAAACTGATATCCTTATGAGTTGGTTTAGCAATTCTTTTATTGAGCGCCTGCCATGTGTCATGTACTGTGCTAGGTAAGAGGGCTACAAAATGAAGTCACCTGATTCCCACACTCAGGATGCTCAGAGTGTGGGCATGGGAAGGTGGAGCGTGAGACAATTAGTAAACAGGTATTATAAGTGAGGTGACATTGGCATTGAGACAATTAGTAAACAGGTATTATAAGTGAGGTGACATTGGTATTGTAGGACATGATAGGATCTCAGAAAATAATCATCCAGTTATATGGGGGTCAGTATGAAGGGGCTGTCTGGAGGGGTATAAAAAAGAAACGTAGCTGAAGACAGAGAGAGGCTGGCAGATGATCCCTGAGGGGTAGGTGCTGCAGCATGGGCAGAGGGCAACATGCTGTCTAGGACAGAGACAGAGGATAGGACAGAGAGAACAGGTGATGCCTATGAAAAGATGCTCAAACTCACTAGTAATTAGGAGGTTACAAGTGAGAACAACAATACAATGATGTTACAGTGGAAAAAATTAAGACGAACAATATCCACTATTGGCCAGGGTGTATAGGAAAACAAATATTCTCATATACTAATTGTGGGAATATAAATTGGTATAGCCCTTTTGGAGGCCTTATTAAAATTAAAAATGTAAACATTTGGATCCAACAATTTTTTCTTAAGAAATCCTCACACATATTCCAAAGAATCAGTACAAAATGCTCATTGCAGCATTATGAAGAATAATGAGACTCTGGATATAAGTTGGATGTCCACCTGTAGGAGAAAAAAACAACTATACTATGAAACACTATGCAGTATTGGACAAGAAGGAAAAAAGCTCCAAGAAGTATTGTTAAAGTGGAGCACTGATTAACAGTATGTTATATACAATATGATAGCCTTTATGGAAAAATCCCAACAAAGTGTTCATTTCTTCACGTACAAATGAAAATACACAGAAAGGGCCTGGACGGAATCACAGTAAACTGATCACAGGGCTTTCTTCTAAGAAAGGGGGTAAAACTGGGGACAAAAAGTGGGGACTTCGGCTTTTACTTTATACACATTAATATTTTTTGTAAAATGAAAATATATTCATATTTTGAGTAATTAAAAATGAAAATTTAAAAATAAATAGGGAAAAGGGGAAGTCATTGCAGGTGAAGGGATTTGTCAATACATGGCAGGGAGAGTCCCTCCACCAGGATCCACCATGTCTACAGATGGTCCTTCTTGCCCGAAGATGGTGCCTTCTTATGCCTGGGTCCCATCCCTTCTTGCCTTCCCTAGACCTTATTCTTTCCTTCATTCCCTTTCTCTGCCTTTTGGATCATCTTATCAATACAAGTATGCTGCAGGATTTCCCATTTTAACAAGTCTTCCGGATCTATTATTCCCTTGCTGCTATTGCCCCATTTCTCTGAAGCAAAACCTGTTAAAAGTTGTGCATGCTCACCCGTGCTGATGTCATCACCTCCTGAACCCATTCTCTCCAATCAGGCTTCCAGCTTCGCCCCACTGAAATGTTTCTGTTCCAGGTCTCTCCATGTCCCTGTCTTGCACACCCAGTGGTCATTCTCAGCTCTCATCTTCCTCTGCCTCCCCCAGCATTTGGCTGATGGTCTCTTCTCATTTGGACATGCTTTCTTTCCTTGACCTCCAGGACTCTAAGCCCTTCCAGTTTTCTTTCTACTTTCAGGGTTGTTCTTTTTCAATCTTCTCTGCCCAGATCTCTAAATGCTAGCATCCCCTAGCCTCTCTGTCTTCAGCTATGCTTCCTTTTTATACTTACTCCTTAGAACAAAAGCTCTCAGACTTTTGCTCTCAGGACCACTTCACACTCTTAAAATTATTGAAGACCTCAGAGAGCTTTTGCTTATGTGAGTTAAAACTATCAATGTTTATCACATTAGGTATTAAAATTGGGAAATTTAAATGTACATTTAATTATCAGTTCATTTTAGATTATTATAATAAACCCATTACATGTTAACATGTCACTTTTTTTCTGAAAACAAATATGTTTTCCAAAACTCTCCAAGGATGGCATTGTTTTACATTTTTGCAAATATCTTTAATGTCTGGCTTAATAGAAGACAGCTAGAGTCATGTGCTTCTGCATTCAGTCTGTTATGATGTTTTGGTGAGAGTATATTAAGAAAATCTAGTTTTGGCGGGGCTCAGTGGCTCACACCTATAATCCCAGCACTTTGGGAGGCCGAGGTGGGTGGATTGCCTGAGCGCAGGAGTTCGCGACCAGCCTGGGCAACATAGTGAAACCCTGTCTCTACTAAAATCCAAAAACTTAGCTGAGTGTGGCGGTGTGTGTCTGTAGTCCCAGCTATTCCAGAGGCTGAGACAGGAGAATTGCTTGAACCTGGGAGGCAAAGCAGAAATCACGCCACTGCACTCCAGCCTGGGCAATAGAGCGAGACTCTGTCTCAAAAAAAAAAGGAAAGAAAATCCGGTTTTATATACACATGTAGTTGGAAAAGGGAGGAGCACTTCAGTATCCTTTTTAGATAACTATGGATAGCTGTCTTTGATTCTACGCAAGAATTCGACAAGTAGTAGTTTCTTAAAGATTGATTAGTTGCAAGGTGGAATCTGAAATTATATCAATGATCTTTTACACTTGTTACATTAAAATGCATTGGTCTGTCTTGCACTTTTAATGAATCTTTTACCAATGCATTATCTTAATCATACACTAATATTTAGAAAATATTGGTTCCTGAGTTATCAAGATATTCCAAATGTTGATACATTTAATACTATAATATTAAAAAAATCATTTTTGTTAATATTGCTACATATCACATTAGGAGAGTCTTAGACTATTAGGAAACTGTCAAGTTCACACTAGAAGATGGAAATTTTTCAAAATTCAAATATTTTCTTTGAAAGCTCAAATTTTATGATTTTCAACCAATACTGTCAATTATTTTCCTTGAAACTACAAGCTCATTTCATTCATTTTAGATAAAATATCTGCCATATATCTAAGTCTGAAAAACCATGCTTTGTTATCAAGTAATTTTTCAGCAAAAATTACTGAATTTTTGTAATTCGTGTGCTCCATGAAAAGTTAACTCAGCTTTCATCTCGCCTACACAAGTGCTTTTCCCCAAGACAGCCATCATACTTTGTTAATTTATTATACAGTACAAAGTTTTATGCATATTTCATATTTCATCAGATTAAATTATTTAAAAATCAATTTAATAAAATTAATAATTTTTTTTCTGCTTTGTACCATGTGACATTTTTAAGGGAGGATGTCCCCCTCTTGTTTTAAACTGGGAGTGTGTGGAGGTGAAGAACACAGTGACTACTAATAGAGTTCGGTGCCAGTGCTTGATTCACGCTAATGTGTCAACAGTTCTACCTACCATTGCTTTTGTGCCATTTGTACAAAAGGCTACATAGTGAAAAGCCAAATACTGTTTTAGTATTGCTGCGAAAGTAGTTTTTTACTTGTGGACCCCTTGAGAGGGTCGTAGCGACCCCACAGGGGTCCATGGACCACACTTGGAGAACTGTTGCTATGGACACTATCCCACTTCAGTCAGCCTCACCCAACTTCAGAGAACCACCTCTCTGGTTAATTATTTGTTTTGCAAAGTATAATTATAACAGGGCTAATCATTTGCAATTATATCACATGTAATTTGCGAATAATGGATTTAATAAGGTTATTAAGCCCATTAGTGTTTAGTACTTACATGTCCTGTTTTGAAACATGAAATTAGGTTAGCAAATTTTAGCTGCAATTCCCTACTCTCCAATTATCTGACTTTACTGCCCCAAGTGACTTGGTTCAGTGTTGTCACACTGTTTTTCAAAATTATTCTCTCATATAACATCTATTGTGTAGGAGAGAGTAGATAACCTTTAACACTTTGATTCCAGGACATCTCTCACTAAAGATGTGTTTAAATGCCCCTGAAGAGCATTATTGTGCCACTTTTAACAATGGCTTTGTCTGAGCATTTGCTACATCTTTGGTTCAATATCCCAAATTTAAGCTGGAGGCAGAGGGAGCAACATTTAATCTAGAAAATGTCATCTGGTTTGTACTCATTTTTGCTGACTACAGATCTCAGTCTTATTTCTCCAGCTTGGTGTGATAATTTTGGTAGCTGCTTTTGGTTATTTTGGCCTTCATTGCTTTTTATGATGAATTTTAACTTTTTACTTTTTTGAAAAAGCTCTGATTGTTGCCCTGTTTTTCATCCTTATCACATATCCTTGGCCTGCAGAACCCTGCTGACTGGACTGACTCCTGGCCCCACTTTCAGAACAAGGGGATATGAACAGCCAGAAATGCTCAATTTAGATGTGTTGGGTAAGGGTGGCTATTTTTGTTAAGGATTTAGATGCCTGTTTTCCTCTTTTGGGTTTGCTGGAGAGATATAGTAAACATAAAGGACAATAATGGAGTCCCATGTTTACTTACCAGCCTGTCAAGCACTCAATATCACACAACACAGGACTTACTGTGCATGAGACTGCACTATGCCACAGGCTATATACCTTGGCCAAACACTGTTCCAAGAACATCAGGCTCTGACCCATAAAATTAGCCATGTCTTGTCTCAAGGTACAGGCTAGTTAAGGAGTGGGTAGCAGAAGCAGGAGCATCTCTCTTGAGCAATTTTCCTCAGTACTTCTAAACCAAGTAGCATCATAAAGTAGCATCGTGTTGCCCAATAACCATGCCCAGTGAGTGTGGGAGAGAACTTCAGAGATCATCTAGTCTAACTCAACTTGAGGACATAAATGAGGTTGAGGAATGCTAAATGTTCCACCTGGAATAACACAAAATGAGCACCCTTATAACTGAAAATACGGACTTCTTTTCACTCTATCATGCCTACTCTGGGATTTTAAATGCTGGTTTCAAATGAGAAGTCCTTCCTTCTTGTAAACATTTTGGTATTGTTTCCCATCTTTCTACATGTGGTATTAGATCTTTGGTTTATTTAATGTAAGCAGGATTTTCCTATTATATGAATTGCTTTGGAAAGTGATCTGAACATGAAGTACTATTTTTAATTTTAATTTGTTTTTTACTTTTTTATTTTTACTTTTTTAAAGACAGGGTCTGGGTCTGTTGTCCAGGTTGGAGTACAGTGGCATGATCATAGCTCACCGCAATCTCAGCAGTCTCAAACTCCTGGGCTCAAGCAATCTTTCCATCTCAGCCTCCTGAGTAGCTAGGACTACAAGTACATGCCACCATGCCAGGCTAATTAAACAAATATTTTTTTAAAGATGAGGTCTTGCTATGTTGCTCAAGCTGATCTCAAACTCCTGGCCTCCAGTAATCTTCCCACCTCAGATGCCCAGTAGCTATTTTCAGTCTTTTAAAAATACTTTTTTCGGAGGGGCGGAGCAAGATGGCCAAATAGGAACAGCTCTAGTCTCCAACTCCCAGTGCGAGCGACACAGAAGACTGGTGATTTCCGCATTTTCAACTGAGGTACTGGGTTCATCTCACCAGGGAGTGCCGGACAATAGGTGCTGGTCAGCCGCTGCAGCCCGACCAGCGAGAGCTGAAGCAGGGCGAGGCATTGCCTCACCTAGGAAGTGCAAGGGGGAAGGGAATCCCTTTTCCTAGCCAGGGGAACTGAGACACACAACACTTGGAAAATCGGGTAACTCCCACCCCAATACTGTGCTTTAAGCAAACGGGCACACCAGGAGATTATATCCCACACCTGGCTGGGAGAGTCCCACGCCCACGGAGCCTACCTCATTGCTAGCA
>NW_012116289.1:2992994-3010734 GCF_000951035.1 Colobus angolensis palliatus | reverse complement strand
CAACACGGCACAAGTATACATATGTAACAAACCTGCACGTTATGCACATGTACCCTAGAACTTAAAGTATAATAATAATAAAAAATAAATAAATAAAAGAGTATTATGATTTTTAAAAAAATACTTTTTTCTTTCTATTTACAGTTATACCGCTCTATTGCCAAGCTCTTAACCCCCACAGATATTTTTTTTTCTGCTTTTGACCTACTCAATTCCTTCCTGAATCACACTGAAGAAAAATCCCAATTTTTTTTTAAGGGATATCACTTATTGAATTTTCTGAAGCCCAAGAGTCAAGAAAACAGGTTTTGTTAACATCAACTCAACTGAAAGAACTAAACGTTTGTAAAACTAAGAGGTTATGTTTGTCATTAATGCATGCACATAATTTCAATTAAAGTTGTCTCATGAAGGGGATAATAAATTTTGAGAGGACGAAGAGCATAAACAAAGAATGAAAGGGAAGGAGCCATTTTCTCTCCTGATGCTTTCACAAGGTACATTTTCCAAGAACGCTGTTGATACCCATAGGAGGAGGCTGATCATGATGGTAGCAAGGACATTCTGGAGATCCAGTTGAATAGAGAAATCCACTAATTCTGTGGATAAGTATTTGGATTCAAGGGATATGTGCCCAAAATGCCCACGGGAGCTGTATATACCTCTCAGAAATGCTGCTTCTGGGTCAACATTCTTTTCATTTTCCTGATTCCACAAGACGAGGACCTCCATCATATGCTAATCTCTTTGATATCTTATATACTTTATAACTATTTATTCCTTTAATAAGGAGATTGGCCTAGCACAGATTATGTGCGGGTATAATTTATGCAATGGTATATGGATAGTTTAGCTGTAACTACTGCTGGGAGGGACACAGTGAATGGCGATCCTACGCATGCAGTGTCATGCTGCCTCTGTTTCTGTTTAATGGGGGAATCCATTGCAACTCAGATTCCAAACAGAGAATTTCCCTGTCCATCAAAACGAGTTGGTATATTCTTCTCCACTCCAGCTGAGTGGCAGCAAACACAGGCACAGTACACAGAAACAGCTGGCAAAAAGAGCATTCTGAGAGGAACAGCTAGGGAGCTTGGGGTCCCACAAACACAAAGAAAGAAAAGTTCCTGCAGGGGAGGTGAACAATCAGCTATAGTGTGTGCCTCGTTGAAATGCAACAGGTAAGGGCAGGACTTAGAGTCAACACTAAGGAAGTTGCTTCAGCAGACTATGCGTTTTTTGTAAGCGGTAATAGAGAACTGAATACAAAAAGGTACTAGGTCAATAAAGACTAGCTCAGGATAGAGATGATTGTCATATAAGCCATACCTAGATGATCACTTACTTTGTGAGATGGCGTCAGAATTTCTCCGCATAATGCTTACGAGTTAGAAATCATTCATGTCTGAAGACTCTCAACTTTTCCTCTTCCCCTTACCCCATTATCATGCTTGATGGAAGATCCTGTCTGCCTCCTGGGCACTGATCAGGATGATGAATAGAAACTTCTGCAAGATTGGAGACCTAGTGGGATTTTACATTGATAAGGGAGTAAACCCCTGGTGGGAGGACAGAACAAATGCAGAAAGGAAGAGGGAGCTTTCCCTCTTACCTCCCAACAGAAACTAAACACAACTGAAAAGAGTCTGGGAGCAGGAGCTAAGTGTGGGTCAAGTTTCGGGGAAGTTTAGATTTAGGAAATGCAGGGCAACTACTGGTGTGTGTGAGCTGTAAGTGGAAAGAAATGAGGAAACATTTTTTTATCTGTTTGCTGGGCATGGTGAGTGGATTCCTCTTTCATTCCTTGAGTGACTCCAGTAAAGATTTAAACTACTTGGAAATTAATTTTAAATATCAGATTGGTATTTCTTTTATGGCAACTTCATGGGGCCAAAAGGTAGTTGAGATTTATAGAGTCAATATGTAAAACTTTAAGCTTTCATTAAAGGCACAGTAAACTGTGTTCATTGTTCATACATAACTAATTCTTTTTGTTACTGTCATAAAAGCCTTGATTGAGAGAAAATTCCAGATACTTTTATTGAGAGATGACTAGACTGGGTGGAGGGCACTTAAACATATCTATTTTTTTCTTTTCTGATGTTGACATCCGGGGGATGACCAAGGTTCTCTCTTCCATAAACCTGTTTTGGCTTGGTTATCTCTGGATGCGTTCCAGGTAAAGACAACAGAGGCTGTAGCAGAGGGAAGAGGGGACTGAGGCTGGGGCTCAGGAGTTTCCAGATGTCTGGGCTTACGGGGACCCTAAGGAGGCATATGATGGGTCACTGAAACAGGGCAGGTCACACCTCCACGTGGGGAGGACTTCTTTGGTTCTTAGTCATTTCTCCATCCCGTAGCTGTGTTCTCACACAGAGGGACAATGGTTAGAGTGAGCCATGTTCCCACACAAAGAATAAAAACAACACCAAGTTTGGGAGTTGTGGGCTAGAAGCATTCTTGCTCCCCAAATTATGGGAGGCAAGAACATGTCTTTGTTACGATATGACATAAGGTTCCGTGAAAACAGACCCTACCACTCTCGGCTGAGCAACCTTGGTCAAGATTCTTATTCTGTGTATTTGCTCTTGGATCTCTCAACCGCAAATGCAGAGACTAATACCCCCTACCTCACAAGGAGGTTAAATGAGAGAATATCTATACAACACTCAGTAAATGCTTGGCATATAGTTACTTCTTACTTCTCAAAGGTTACTTCCTACTATCCCTATTAGTAAGTATTTTAGTATTTTTACACTAATGACAAGGACTAGCCTTTAAAAAAAAAAACATGATTAAGTTTGAAAAGGTGTAACTACACTGGAAAAGACATCTCCTTGGCTTTCCCTATATTCACAGGTTATTTCTATGTCAATATGAGTACGTTTCCCTGAAGGTTAGTTATCTTCCTAATTTCTTCTATACCCCTTTTATCACCCCAGTCTCCCATGCGTTACCCCCACAAAGGAAGTGACTGTTGATCACTTCCATGAACTCTTTTTCCTCGGAGCCCCATGGCTCTGTGAGAGGCCTGTCATTGCTATATCTCCCTTGCATTACCATTATTTGTTCACTTGTCTCATCTGCCTTAATTGCAATTGACTACAAAGATGGGACAAGCCTTATTTATCTTTAAATGAACACCTGTAACATATGTGCCTGGTTAGGTGGCAAGTATTTAAGAAATATTTTTAAAGCGGATGAGTAAAAATCATCAAATAAATTATTCATGGCATGCGATGTCCTTTGTTCATCAGAATAATTGCTTGTTAAAATAATTAATGTCTGTCCCTTGGGGGCATTCCTGTTCCTTATAGATTTGGGTAAATCATGCCCCATGTACACTTGCCCTCCTCACAGTTCTCATGGCTTATCTCATGGTGCTTTCCAGCCTTCTGGCGTTGTTGCCTGAGTCAGAGAGGGGCTTCCTAGCTGGTTCTGTCCTGCCTTTAGACCTAAAATCAAAGCTCTATCCTTTCTTCTTTTTTACACATGGAAGCCATTCCTTTGCCATCTTCCTTGTGCTTATTAACTATTATAAATGTTTAGGGGATGTTTGGAGAGAAATTACTTCTCATATTTGTGACATTCTACCATTCAAATACTAACCAGGCCCTGCTTACCTTCCAGAGATCAGACAAGATCTGGTGTGTTCAGGGTGGGATGGCCATACACTCATATCTGTGACTTTCTACCATGTTAGGGACACTTGCCAAGTTTCACCAGCATCACATGTGTCCCTGCCAAGTGTGGGCTCTGGGAAGCAGACCTCAGGCCTTAACACCAAGGCATATGTAGTGAATTGGGTTTGCGTGTCACTCAAACTCACCAGGCCTGGTCTCTACCTACAAATCTGGGGCATTAAAGCCAGGATGATTCTAGGACCTTGAGAAGTGCCAATTAGCTTCAGCCATTATCTTTATAAATACTAATTTCTGAGAACAAATAATCAAGTAAACTTTGTTTTCCTTGAATCAGAAAATTTCAGTGATGTGTTCAGTATATTCCATCAGAAGTAAACTATGGAACTCCACCCCCACCCTGCCCATGGCAGCAATATGCTTTTCTTGCCAGCACTGCTAAAATGCAATTTGCATTACATCCTACTGTATGGTGGATGAATTCAAGTTCATGTTCTAGAAGCAGTTCCTAATAATTCTCATTTCAACATCTTGGGAGCAACTCCCATCTCTTGTTCTTTCTTTACACAGATGTATTGAAATGTCTGAGGGCATGCAAAGACACTTACCCAACAGTGGAGTCCAGAAATCCTGTAACACCAGAGAGTTGGGGCCAGTCGAGCTCATCGGTAAGGGCTGTTGGTAGATTGATGAAAGAGTTCTAAGGAAAACAATAAAGTAGCAATTATCAAAATGGTCATTTATTTCCTAAAGGTAGTAAGAAAATTCATGGCCTGAGCATTGCTCTCTGTCTGTCTGCCTCCCACTCTCAGTCTCTCTTTTTAAGGGCTTTTGGTATTCAAGGCAGATGCCTCTAACCTTCAGCTTCATCAGGGAAGTCACAATGATCAGCACTACCCTTGACCTGTCTTCTACTCAGCTCTTGCGAAACATGCAGGACATTTGGCATCTCAAACACTTGGGAGGAATGCTTCAGCAGACTGAACTTCCCATTCTTACATTTTCTGAGATTTTCTCCATTTTGCAGTTTAGGCCATCAGAAAGTCAATCATCTGAAAAGTGATTAATCTGAAAAATAATGCCCAATCCCTCAGAAAAAAATGCCTTCCCTGGGTTCAAAGTTATGGCCTTAAGGCATTAAGGTGGTGCCCTCTGACCTTCCTGGAGGTCTCAGACATTTTTGAGAATCTAACTGTGGTTCCTTTCTCCACAAAAATGCACGTGTATTTAACCTGGCCTGTGATTTCAGGAGGCTCACGGACCCCCTGCAACTCCTGCACAATTTGTCAAGAACTCCTGATACAAAGTGTTGACAAAAATAGGATTCATTTGAACCACATTTCTATGGCTTGTGCAAAATCAGCAAAGAAAAATGTGATGAGCTACAACCTCGTATTGTTCCTTTTATGAGTGACTTCTGGGACTAATCTCTCCTGTGGTCTAATTTTTAGAAAAACTTATCTAAATTGGTATGTTTGGAACAGGGCTGCCAGATTTAGCAAATAAAAATAAAGGGTGCCAGCCAGATGCCGTGGCTTGTGCCAGTAATCCCAGCACTTTGGGAGGATTGCTTGAGCCTAGGAGTTTGAAACCAGCCTGGGCAACAGAGGTAAAATTGGTTTCTACAAAAAATAACAAATTAGCTAGGTATGATGGCATGTGCCTGTGGTCCCAGCTTCATGGGAGGCTGAGACAGGAGGATTGCTTGAGCCCAGGATGTCAAGGCTACATTGAGCCATGATCATGCCACTGTACTCCAGCCTGGGCAACAGAGTAAGACTCTGTCTCAAAAATAGATAAATACATACATAAATAATAACAGATGTCCAGTTAAGTGTGAATTTCAGTCAAACAAGGAATAATTTTTTGGATTAGTATGTCTCATGCAATGGTTGGAATATACTTATACTTGAAAAATTTGTTGTTTATCCTAAATTCAAATTTGACAGAGTATCTTGTATTTTATCTCAGCATCTTTCTTCGGATAAAACCTTTAAAAGCCAATATTCCTTTTTTGCCTTCACTGACAGGAAGCCTCCATGAGTGGCTGCAAGAAGCCTCTGTATTTCTCAATATTGAAAACCCACGTTCCCTTTGGGTAAACGTGAAAACCTTGAGTCCTCCTTTAATGCTATTTTAAAATTTAAAATAAATTAAAGTATATCTAAAGTCAAGCACGTCAAAACAATTGTAGTTTTAGCACAATTTTCCAAATGGCACATGACCCTGACCTCCTGCTTTTTTCTTCATCCATGAAGATCCCTCCCCTAAGGAGACTCTGATGCTAGAGGCTATGAGGGAAAGAAAAGCCATTAACCCCTTGAAAATATGTCTTTATTGTTCTTTCTTATTGCAAGGTAGTACATGGGTTTGTTTTAGAAATGCAAACATTATAATCATTTACAATGCAGAAATAAAAGCTCCCCATCACCTTCCCCTAAGAGATAACTCTAGTGAAATAACCATGGTTAACAGTTTGTGTCGTGTATAGAACAGTTTATATGTGAGATCTACCACAAATCTTTAAACTGGGAAAAACTCAATCCTCCTACTTTCAGAGAGATAGAGAATGAGAACTCAAAATAAATAAAATGCAAATTTATATTTCTTAATTGTGGACTGTTATGGGTTGAGTTATGTTTCTCAAAAAGATGTGTTGAAGTCTTAACCCCACCTCCCACCTCAGAATGTGACCTTGTTTGGAGTTGTTGCAGATGTAACTAGTTAAGAAGAGGTCATACTGGAATAAGATGGGCCCCCTATGACCAGCCCTTATCAAACAGGAAGAAGAGACAGAAACGAAGACACGGGGGGAAGGCCACGCAACGGTGGAGGCAGAGATTTGAATGATGCTTCTGGAAGCCAGTTAATGGCAAAGATTGCTAGCTGTCACCGGAAGCTGGAAGAGAGGCATGGAATAAATGTTTTTACAGACTGCCAAGAAGGAACTAACCCTGCTGACATCTTGATCTCAGACTTCCAGCCTCCAGAATTCTGGGGCAATCCATTTATGGTGCTTCCAGCCACCCAGCTTGTGGAACTTTTATATGGCAGCCAAGGAAACTAATACACGGCTTGAATTGGACAATATGCTTGTTGCTTTTGTTATTCAAAGGGCTAAGACATGAACCCCTTTACTATGTTTACTTTCAAAATAATTCTTAAAACAAACAAATTGTTCAAAAGCAGCAGTCATCCCATGATATCCTGTATATTTTCTGTGGGTCTCTGAGCTTCCTCTGCTCCTCCTTCTTCAATTGCCTCCTCCTTCCACACATGCCATGAAACCTCCATCCTATTTCTTATCCTAAGTGTGATTTCCAGCACGGTTGGGGCTGGAAGAGGGAGGAGATGGTCAGGAAGTATGGCGTCCTGGGATGCACTTGTATTAATGATGATTTATCCTCTTTAAAGAACCAGAAACAACCCCATGGAAAGAAAGCTCCCAGTAAATCTCGGAGGACCATGCAGTCTCAGTGACCGGTACTTTGTCACCCCTTAGCATTCAGCACCCACCATTTTCTGCTCAAAACTCCACCGTTACTGTGACTCAGTTATTCTCTGGGTTTTTATTTCTCCTGACACTATAAAGCAAAACTTTTCTCTGTGTTTTATCTTATTTTTCCCTGCATCTTTCTGCTTACAATGTGTGTTTACTGTAGGATTTGAGAATATTCAATTCTGCCAGACAAGACAAGAAAAACAAATAGAATGGATGAAACTCACAAGATTTGTTAAGCAGAGATAGTGAGTAAGCAAGTGGCTTGTGAGATGCAGGCAGAATTTATGAGCTGTGTTGAGTCAGTAACCTGCAAAACACGTTGAAATGTACAAGAATGATAGTTCTTTTCCACCCCACTCCCTCACCTTTTACTCTGTCATCTGTGCAATGGCAACTCCAGACTTGGGAAACTGGATGAGGAACTAGGTTTCTGATTCTGTCTGGGTCTGCTCTCCCTTTCACAGGAAGGAGTTAGACAAGAACTATGCGGCATAGGGATACCCTCTGTAGCCTGGCACACTAAGGGAGGGGTAAATAATTCTGAAGTGTGCCAGCAAAGTAGAGAAAGGGCTTTGCTCTAGAAATCAGGTGATCTGTTTTCTATGTCTAGCTCTACAAATACAAAGAAGAAACACAAATCAAGAAACTCCATGATTGGCTCTGACACCACTGGAAATAGGTTCTGTACCCCCTGTAGCCCTCATTCTCAGTCAGGGGTGGGTGATGAAGTTGTTGTCTTCAGTGGCGGAAGAGGGGATGTTGAGAGGAGGGGTAGGGTAGGTGGGAAAACGGCAGGCAATCCTGTCTTGGGAAGTGGGATCTCCATGTTCCTAATGTTCTCCAAGCTCAGTTCTCTCTGGATCAATCTGAAGAAATGGGGCTCAGCTACCTGGGAGATTCCTGGAATCCTTGCTGATATCTCGGAAACCGTCGTCAGCCTTGGAATCATCCCCACCAGGATTTCAGCTGGAGTGGACAGTGGCTGGTGCTGAATCACAACTGGGGCCAGGGTAAGATTGCATTCCTCAGCGGGAGCCCTGGAAGGCCCAGGCAGACCAGCTGCATAGGTTTATCCTGGTCATTCAATTAACCTCAAAATATAGCAAGCCTGTGATTTCCTGGTTGAATGTTTTAGACTTCACTTCTGATGTTAAGCCAAGGTTTTACTGTCATTAGTGTGCAAACTTGGGGAAGATGTATTTCAATTTCAGTATCTCCAATGGCTATAGAAATCTCACCCTATTTACTTCAGCAAGACTGTGGGGGAAGACCAAAAGACAGTTGGAAGCAGATTGACAAGTCAGAGCCCTACTATGTGAAGCATCATGTTTAGGGCAGACCACCTAATGTCCCTTTCCAAGTGAACTGTCCCAGGTTTAAGAGGAGTGACATTTATTTGCCAGATAATAGAAAAGGTTTGAGCAGACCAATAGAAGCCTGTCATATTTTTTTCCTTAGTAAATTTGGTAGATAAAAATGAAAAGCAGTGGCTATTAATAGCAAATGTTTTATAGACCCTAGCAAAAAGGGAATGCTTAAGTCCTATCACATTAAACACTAAAAGCTTTATTCATGCAACATCATATCCAAGATATTTCAGGCATTTGAGGCAGGAGGAATGCAAATTAAGATTTTCCTCATCAACTCCTGCTTATTCCTCTTGAGCATTTACGTTCTTAGGAAACTTGTTTTAAATGTACCTTAAATGTGCATATGTGAAAAAGACTGAATATTTACCAAGAAAAATTTTCCAAACTTAAAGAGCATGAGCAACCTAGTGAGTGTTAGATCACTACCGCATTGCTTCAAAATTTCTTCTGACCTTTATCAATGATAGGTATTTATTTTTATAGCAGAGTTGGCACGTGTATACTATTTTGTGTAATATTTTCATTTAATGTTTCCCTGTGTGGGTAGGTGTGTGTGTATTTCCATGCATCGACAAAGCCCACTGGTTCCCATTTTGGATGGATATTTAGTAAATACAATAATTTGAATTAGGTAATATTTTAAGCCCTAACTTCAGCAAGCAATTGATGTTCTTAAAGCTTTGTTGCATGGGAGAAAGAGAGTAATGACACTAATCCCTCATTCATCTGATTCTGCCAGTCTTCCAGCAAAGCAGGCAGTATCCTCAGTGCCTTTCCTTCACTGTTTACATTTGGGCTCTCTCCATCCTGCACTGCTGTGGACAATCTGCACAGTATATTCCCTTTTCTATTACACATACCTGCATTAGACCTGAATTGATTATTTTCAAACAGTACAAAGTCACGTGGAGGAATCTAAGTAACCACTGTTGGAAAAAGATGAAAAATGTCATCACCAGTTAAATAAGCATTGTTTTATCCATTCCCCAGAATTAAAGTCTCAAAGCAGATGGGGGATTGTTACTTTACTAAAAAAAGAAAATAGCTCTTGGGTTGGTATTTTTAATAATGCTGGACAGTTTCAAGGCCCGGGAATCAGAGACAAGGGCTACCTGCTTAACGTTGGGACCATGGGTCTCCCTGTTCCGCTAGTTGGCTTCTCGGCTCCTTTTCCATCTGTCCTGCAGTGGCGCCTGCAGAAGGTAAGCAGGGTTCCTCCTGCTTTCTGCCTCTCAGTCCCACCGTGCCACCACACCGCCTCCCATCTGCTCAGGTCCCCACCCCTCCCATCACCTTAGTGCCTTTCTTGTGGGAACACCACATCATGCAACTTTCAGAGCCTTCCTTGTCCCTCACACACACTTTCCTGCCTGACTCCCATTTCTGTAGCCTCTGCTACATGAATCTGTCCTATAAATAAATGTCTACCTATTCACGATGCTTGGATGTGCTGTTTCCTAGATAACGTGCATTAAGCCAGAGTGGGGAAGGGAACTAATTCTGGGTTCCCCTTATGTGCCAGGCACTGAGACAGGAAACTTGCACAAATTGTTCAATTCAATGACACAACTCTATGAGGCAGCCTTCCTCCCTCCTCCCCTCCCTCTCTCCCTTCTACAAACACTTTAGAGCAACTAACATGTATCAGATTGGATATTCCCTCTAATAAAAAACAAGTACTCACACCTCAGACAAACAGCAGCAAATTAAATGACCAACCCTTAACCCAGTGAGAGTCTCTGGGAGGACCCCTCTTATGAAGGGCACCTTCCCTTGTTGATTCAGGCCCCTGGAGGATTTCTGTGTTTTCTGTTGTTAAAAGAATCCCTTATGCAGGGCAGCACAGGGCCCAGGACTGCTCTGGTCTGAACTCAGAGTGGGTCTGGATGACTTGCCAAGGTCGTAGATCTGGTAAATAGCAGGGCTGGGATTTGAGCCCAGGTTCTAGTGAAACAAGAAAGGGAGGGGCTTCCCATAGCCCACTTGTATCTGTTCCTTGCTTTGCCCCCAAGCTGCCAAATCCCATAAAATGACAAAATGGGCCAAGCTGGGCTAGATAGTCCTTGAACATGAGGCTTCCTGGTTGCCTGTTTAGGGGGTAGTCTCCCAGATAGTGCTTTGGGTGAAAAGTTCTGAAGTGCACAGATGATTTGAGAGCTGCCGCCATCTTTTCCTTCTCTCTTTCTCTTGTATGGAGGCCGTGTCTAATTTATGAAGAGTGCAGAATGAATATTTTGGGGACAAATACGGAAATCATATGTGACCCTACACAGAAACCCATACACACCCTACTCTTCTGCACCCAGGGCCTGTCTGGCCTGACATACCCCGGGGAAAGGCCCTCAGGGAGATGGCACACACCACTGCTTTGGAGGTCTGTCTTCTAGTGGGGCCTGGCAGATAAAGTTCTGGGAGAATAGAGAGAGGATACATCATCTGGTTTCTGCCTCTGTCATCTCAGGCTTAACTAGATTAGGTAGCACAGTTCTCATAAACTAAGGCTTTAATATAGACAACTTCAAGAAAGTAATTTAACTCTGTGCATTTGATTTGTAAACCATATGATTTCCCTTGCAGTGAGATGAGTCTCATATTGAGGGAAAGTCCCTGTGGCCCTATGATTCATTACACACACAGAGGCACACAGAGGCAAAGCGGGATGGAGAGAGGGTGAAGGGGAAGGGGAGGGGGAGAGGGAGAAACATCAGACACCAGACTGTGCTGGGCACTCTGTTGGACATCGTCCCAGGCAGCCGTGGGCTCCTTCTTCATGGGACTCACCGTTCTAGAGAGGCACAGACAATAAACACTTTCCAGCTGGGTAACCTAGAACTCTTTCCTTAACCCTTCTGTGCTTCAGTTTCATTACCAATAA
Organism: Colobus angolensis palliatus; assembly: GCF_000951035.1. Lineage (NCBI taxonomy): Eukaryota > Metazoa > Chordata > Mammalia > Primates > Cercopithecidae > Colobus > Colobus angolensis. The sequence continues at coordinate 2,999,346 of NW_012116289.1, read as the reverse complement.
AAATAACTTAATAATAGTACCTATCTCATTGGGTGGTTGAGAGAATTAAAAAAGATAATCTATGCATGACGTTTAGACTTGTAAGAGCTCAATAAAAGTTGGTTGTTAGTCGTATTAAGGGCAGTCCAGAGTACTGTGCCAGCACACAGAAGGGACATCTGTCCCACATCTGGGGCTTTCAAGAAAGGAATCTTGAAGGAAGTCTTATCTAATGTGTGAGTCCTGGAAGGCTAGGAAGAGAGAATCAAGCACAGAGGGACCAGGGGGAAATAGTTCCAGCATTGCTAACACCACATGCAAAACCGCAGGGCTAAATTCATCATGTCATGTCCAAAGGAGACCAACAAACACCAAGCATTACAGTTATACATTGTCAGGTAACAGGTAACCCCCAAATTTAGTGACTTAAAATGTACTACACACCAGCAGACCAGTAGCAATAACTGCTCAGCACCTGGTACGATGCTTATTTGACGCACATTCAACTTCAGTGAAATAAGTCATTTTCAGGGAAAAAGTACAGTGTTTCCTCTTTGACCCTCTGCCAGTCCAAAAGCTTATGGGGGCAGTGAATAAACAATCAAATAAAAAATTCTAGCAAAATATGACACGTAAATACAAAGAGGACAAAATGGCAAATAATACTCCATGTTTCATCATTTTGCTTGAATGTAGCTCTTTTTATTTATTTATTTTTACCTTGTCAGCTCCTCTTAGTTTCTTTCCTTTCCTTTTCTATTATTTGTTACTTAAGCTCTAACCCTATGATTTATTTATTCAATGAATGAGTCGAGGGATGCATTTCTCCCACTGCCGCATACCAAATGAGAACACATTCTACAGTTAAACTCTTTCTACTGAATTCCCTTCCTTCCATTGTTTTTTTCCCTCCCAGGGTGATTGAATAACTTTTTTTAGATTCATAAAAGCAAGAAAACAAGAGTATGAAATATCCTCCTCATATACAGAGATAACCACAAATCAATTTTTTTCGAAGGCCATTGAAACAAACAGAAAAAAAAATTCCTCCAAGGGCCAGAAATGAGCACGAAGAGGTACACATCCTCGAAGCTGACTCTTCTAATACCTTTGATTCTGTAAAAGTTTAGTCATTTCTAAAACAGCCAGACTGCAATTTTTCTGGGATGTGGGTAGTTTTCCTTTTTGGGGGGTAATAACTGGAATTGGATACCGGAAGTCCAAGGTCAAGTTACAGAGGGGAAAGTGGAGAAGACCTCACCGGGGTCACCTGCTCCCCAGGACTGACCTGGGCTCTTGTTCCCCATGACTGTGATCATAAATGATGATCTCTTTTTCTTTCTCTCTTCTCTTTCACTTTATACCAAGAGGCTGTCCCAAAACCTTGCCATTCCACCCCTCTGGGCATACACATCTGCTGGCCCCGGGTGACTGCAGCAACCTCTGGCCAGGGGCCCTGCCTCCTCACTATCTTCCTACATCTTCAGTAGTGTTTCCCAGAGTCTCATAGGGAGCTTCTTTGAAGTACAGATCCTGATTGGGTAGGTTTGTGGTGGGGCCCTAGAATCTCATTTTGAATAAGTGCCCTACATGACTGCAATGACTGGCCACGTAGGGAAACCCTAATCTGCAGGCTTCTGTAGCTATTCAATGTCATCCTCCACCACAAGAAATCTCCATGTCCCCAACCTCTCCTGACAGCCCTCCTCTCCTATCCCCCTCAACAACTTGGGTCCCCCTGAACCTACCCCTACCCCCTCAGACCTCCAGGTCTCTCCACAAGCTCTTCCTCCAGCTCCACTGTCTTGACTGCTTAGTTGCTAATCAACAGCCAAAAGTTGGCTACATCTGGACTTCCTCTCAGAGCCTTCCTCACCTGCCCTGGCCTTTCTCTCTTAGGTGTCCTCTTCTAGGTTTCATGGTAGCTTGTGCATGCCTAGCTGATTGCACCTAACCCTCTAGCACTAGGGCAGGGGCTGGCAAACTGTTTCTATAAAGGACTAGACAATAAATATTTCAGGTTTGCAGGCCGTTTGGTCTGGTACGATGCTTATTCGATGCACATTCAACTTCAGTGAAATAAGTCATTTTCAGGGAAAAAGTAGAGCGTTTCCTCTTTGACCCTCTGCCAGTCCAAGAGTCCAACCTCTGAGGTTTCTCTTTCTCTCTGTCGTGATTGCTCAGTTCTGCCGTTGTCATAGACAATATGTAAATGAACGGGCATCGCCGTGTTCCAGTGAAACTTAGTTTACAAAAACAGGGAGGGCAGCGTCTGGCCCAACAGCCATAGTTTTCTGACCTCTACTCTAGGATCCAACAGACTCAGTTTGTATCTGGGCTCCTTGTTTAACCTTTTGTCAGTTAGCTAAACTTGCTAAGTCTCAGTTTCTTTGTCTATAAAATACATATAATAATAGAGTCATTTCAGTATTGTCTTAGTCCATTTCCTGCTATAGTCCATATTCTGCTATATTTTCTCAGTCCATATTCTGCTATAGCAAGATACCTTATAGTGTAATTTATAAACAACAGAAATTTATTGTTCACAGTTCCAGAGACTGGGAAGTTCAAGATCAAGGTGTTGGCAAATTTGGGTCTGGTAAAGGCCTCTGCTTTGTAAATTGTGCCTTGTTGCTGCATTCTCACATGGGGGCAAGGGAGTTCTTTTATAAGAGCACCAATCCCAGCCATGAGGATGAAGCCCTGATGACTTAATCCCTTCTCATTGGCCCCACCTCGTCATACTAACAGTGGATATTAGTTCCAACATATGAATTTTGGGGGACACCAACATTCAGACCATTGCAAGTATTAAATAAGATAATGCTAAATAGGATACTTGGTATTTGGTAAGCACATGGTAATATTTGCTTTATATTATTATTATTATTAATTATGGTGAGCTTATTTCTCTTCCCAGCTAGATTTTACATTTTTTGAAGCTGAGTCGGTGCTTTTCACCTCCAGAGCCCCAGTTATCCACCTTTATCTATTTCTCTGTTTTTAATAATAGAACAGTGATAGTTGGGCATAGGGCTGCCCAGCCATGGACTGCAATTCTTAGTCTCTGTTGCAGCCTGGTGTGGCCATATGACTAAGTTCTGGACAATGGGGTGTGAGAAAGAAGTGGTATTTACCACCATCATGCCAACTTCTCCCAAGGGATGTATGTACCTTCACTTGGTCTTTTTTCTTCCCTCCAGGTGACAGGTGGCAGGATTAGGGGCAGCTACCTCAGACCCCAGGATGGAAGCTGCATGTTGAGGATGACCTAACTTTCCTGCAGCCCTGGACTGCTTCCCTCTGGATTACTACATAAAAGGAAACACTTTCATCTTAAGTCACCAAATCTGGGACATTGTGACCACAGCTGAGCCCATATCCTGCCCTGTTAAGAAGAGCTGATTCATCTACTCATTCTTGTTGGCTCTGAAATATATGTTACCAACATGAGATCATGACCTCTTTGCTGCTTTCTGCTCCACTTTCCTTTGAGCTCTTTAGCAGTCAGGCTTAGCGATGCTATCCTCAATTTCTGCCTCTGGAATCTTTGGACTTTGTACTTCATGCATGCTCTTCCTTATATTCCTCCAGGAATTGTGGTTTAGCTCATCACTCTGCCCAAACTCCAAACCATTTCCTTGAGTGGAAATTCTGTATGATTTCCCTAGGAAATCAGGTAGAATCCAGTCTTGCCCCCTAGATGTTTGACTAGAGCTGGGCTGGATAATCTCTGCCTACTCCCACTCTTCCTAAGGAATTGCATGGAAGGAATTAGTTGGAAAAAAAAAATGAACAGTGTATGACAATTAATTCCAACCACCCAACATTATTTTTAAATGATGGAATTTTCTCTTTCCATATCCCAATGAACTTGAGATTCTAGGTGTTTCCCCTGTGATGAGTAATTTCATGAGCTCCATTTGATGGCTAAGGAATGTGGGGGAGAGTGAAGCAGGTGACAGACATAATTAACCAGGGGGCAAGAGATTGTCCTCTAGTTGCAGCAGCAGGCTGGATAGCACAGGCATTGACAGACTCACACTGCCTCCTGATACAGAAGTATTTCATGTACTGGCAGAGCAGGTATGTGGGCTGAGTAATTATAAATGCTTTTCAGAAGTATGGAGTTTAAAATAATTTCCTCTTGTAGTTTTCATAACAACTGGTTTTTGGCTTTTTACTTCTCTCAGAAGGCAGCAGGGCCAAGATGGTGGATGTTTTCAGAACAATGAGCCTGGGAGTGCACCCTACATGGCTGGCAGGTGAGAGACCCGGATTCTCACCTTGAGTAGGGAGAGAAGGGCGTCGAGTTGATCAGAATTCAAGAACGGCCCGTCTGGTCTGTTCATGAACAGGGAAAGGAAACGGAAGAACATTCTGTCTCTTGTGGCCTGATTGCTGCTGGAGAGCGGAATTCACCACGGTGAACACAACTCTCTTTTTCTGACAGAATCAATGAGAAGTAACTAGGATTGAGGTTTCTGTCCTCATTACCTAGCATCTTTAATCCGCTAGCCTGCAAGATGGCTGAGGAGCAGAAGGTGTAATTTTGTCCAGTTTTACTAAACAATAGCTTTTCTTCATCTTAAAATACAATAAAAAGCACAATAATGCTTAGATATTTCTGGAGTCGACATGAAGGTAACTCAGATAGAATTTCCATATTTTGCATGCATCATGAAAATCTTCCTCTGTGCTTAAGGGAGGCTTTATGTGCAGTGATAAATCTAGAGAGTGGGAAGCAGGGCGGGTGAGTGAGAATAGGGTGAGAGCTTCGATACTGCCTGTGCTGTTTGTGGGTTAATAAAGAGTAGCCAAACCTGATATACAAAATCATCTCAACGGGAGAAATGAAGTGCATATAAGCTTGAGAGATGGGAGCCACTTTGCTCTCTAGTGAATATGCATTTTCAGCAGCTAGATTAAGGATTCATTTTGTCCTTGACACAGCACGAAATTCAATCTGCGTCTACTTACCCTACAGACAACTGCCTGCCAGGGGTCGTGCAAAGATTTTATAATAGGATAGGCAACAGCTTTAGCTAGCAAAATAAATATTTGGGAAATTGTATTTCAGAATCACTTTTCTCTCCTCGCCCCCTCCCCCAGCCCATCATGCAATTCTGATTCAGTGAAATGCAGCATTTAATATTTTGGAAATAATTTTTGAACAGATGGGGGAAGAGGCAGGAGGGCAGCATCCCTTGCTGGCCTCAATGATCTTTCCACCTCCTCTTCTTTTTCAACAAACAACTCAAGCAGCGATTGTTTTTTCCCTTGAAACAAAAAAAGAAAAAAAACAAAACCAGCACGAAAGTGTTTTTGGATTTGCTCTTCATCTTCCTTTGACATCTTTCTAAGTTGAGGTCTTTCTTGTGGTTTGAGTAGGTCGATTTGAACCTGACTACTGAGGTTTAGATATTTCAGAGAGAAGCTCAGGTTGTTTAAGGAGAAAGGGAGCAGACAGGTCGGAATGAGACTCAGAACCCTTTGTGTCTGTGGAACCATGAGAGAGAGTCTTCATACTGTCTTTATTGAACTACAAATATCTTTCCAGATGAATACACTCCTAATCTAATTAGCTGTAAACAGGACTCCCGGGTGCCCCACTACTTAAGCAGAGGATGGCAAGAGCAGGAGAGGAGAAGGGCCACTGCACGGAGAATGCCCGACAGTGGATTCCTTTTCAGCGGATACAGCTGGGATGGGGTCATGTACACACAGACGTGTTTTCTGCCTTATAGGGAGACAAAGGCAAAGAAGTATCAAGTAGCCTCATAGAAGGCACAAGGGCCCATTATAAAACAATGCCCACTTGTTTTTCTATAGCATTTACTGTGCTTGCCAGACAATCTGATCAGGTCCTCGGTGCAGCAAAGGAATGGAACGAAACATGTCTGGGCTCCCTGAAGGGTCTTGATTTGTAATATGCATTCCTATTATCAGACCCCAAGGGAGACTCCTGCTGGAGTTTGAGGTCTTTAACTGGCACATGAGACAGGCAGGACCACAGGGTGCAATGAGACAACTCCTTCCTTTTTCCCACTGCCCGCTCATCTGTGGTGCTAATTCATCCCTTTCCCTGGAAGAAAATTCAGACCAGCCCAGTTATGCTTGTGCTCATTCTCAGATAACATATACTCTTCTGGTTATATTCAATTCCATTTCAGAAAAGGAAAATGTTCAGTCTTCACAATTTTAAGTAAAACTTCTTGCTCCCTGTCCACCCTGGACTTGAGGCTGGCCATCTGTACCCAGTGTTGGGAATGTGGTCCACTTTCTTTTTTCTTTTTTTTAATTATTATACTTTAAGTTCTAGGGTACATGTGCATAACGTGCAGGTTTGTTACATATGTATACTTGTGCCATG
>NW_012116289.1:2978341-2988074 GCF_000951035.1 Colobus angolensis palliatus | reverse complement strand
GGGAGCTGGAGACTGGAGCGGTTTCTATTCAGCCATCTTGCTCCGCCCCCTGTGGTCCACTTTCTTTGTCTATGTCTACTTGGCTAGATTTTCCTTCCACTTGCTGGCTGAGGCTTGCGGTGGAGGGAGAAGAGGTGCAGTCAGATGTGATTGCCTCTAGCTGGGCAGATATCCAAAGCTGACTTTCTACAATGAGGGCTGTCATGGGGCTCTTGAGAGGCACTATGGGGAACAGGTGACCGAACTTGCCATGGTGGAGTGAGTGCATTCTCTGCACCCCACTAGTCACTTAAGTTTGCTGCTTCAGCCCTGCTCTGCTAGAGGTTAAGCCCTGTGAAGTCACCTTGCCCCTGCAGGCCATCTTCTGCAGGATGTCTAGTGGCCCAGGCTAGCTCTCCCTGGGGCTCATGTCCTCGTCCAGGGCCCATGCTCTTTCTGTCCTGCTGCCTCAGTCATTGCTCTTACATTCCCCATGGGGGTGTCCAACACCAGTCCTCTTGGGCTTAGTCTCCGCAGACCCCTATCCCGTTCTCTTAGTGGTATCTTTATAGTGCAGGGGAAGCACACCCACCTTACCCCACAGGGAGAGCCGAGCCCCACTGTCCCTCTGACACCAGCCATTCCCAGCCTCAACTCTTCTGGACCTTTGACTCTGGAGATAAGCGACAGGTTGTGGAATTGGCTTCACTCCCTTCCTTTGCTGGTTCTGTGGACATGGTCTCATCTTTCACTTGGAAGAAATATGATGGTGGGAAGGTGGGAATAATTTGTCCACATTGTCTCAGGCCTTAGCTAAAATGTAGGTAGAAATAAATAGTCCAATTTTTAACATCCTGTTACAGAAATGATTCCCAATTTCTGACAAGATAGCCATCATTATTTATACTTTACAAATGAGGAAACTAAAGCTCAGAGTAAAGAGGTGAATGTAGGTGGCTCAGCCAGGATTTGAACCCTGGTCTGTTTGAGTCAATGTCTGAGATTATTCTACATGTAAGTTAGGGGGTTGAGATTCTCCACTGGGCACTGTCATGACTATGGAGTCAGCTTGGCATGTGGCTCTCCTGCCATCAGTAGGGTGGCCAGACATAGACATCTAGTCTTGTCTGAGCCAGTCCAGGTTAATGCCTGTTGTCATGGCATAATTATGGCAGTGATCCCTGTTCTCTCAAAGTGTCCAGTTTGGACAATAAATTATATTCTCACCATAACTATTAATATTAGGAGCTAGTTGGGTGGGGGGGTGGTCTGGTACAAAGAGACAAAAAGCACCAGAAATTTCCTAGCAGGGATGGCTCTTTAGTAGTCTCCAAAGGCTGGCTGAGACTCTGTGGGAAGACCTGCAATTGGCAATGAACTCTAGGCAGTCTCCCCCAGTTCCAGGGATGCCGGGGGACAGCCCAAGGTCAACCCCAACCTGGTGAACCATCTGGCTGGGGTAGGGTGATGTCTTGAGGAACCCTCATAAAGTATACAGGATGGGAAGGGTGCATCGTCCACTGTTGAATCCAGACAGCTTCTGAGTTTGTCCATCTTGTTTCTTCCCCTCTGTACTTTTCTAGCTTAGCACACTTTCACTAGAATTACCACTAGAATTTTCCTAGCTGTTCTTGCTGCCTGATTCCCCTCTCTCCCCTTCAACCAAATAATTCCATCCTGTCCACTGAAATCAGAGTAAATGTTCTAGAATTCAAATCTGCCCCTTTCTCAGTTTAAAACCCTTCAATGGCTCCTGCTTGCCTTCAGGACAAACTCCAAGCCCTTTGAGATCCGCCTCCCATGCACCTCTCTAGGCTCTTGTCTTACTGTCCCACCTGGTGCTGGATGAGCTTCAGGTCAGCTGCGCTGAGCTCCTTCTCAGAAGGCTGGACCCTCTTGCTTTCAAGCCTTTGCCTGTGTTCTTTCCTCTGCTAGGGCACTCCTTCCTACGTTGGCTGGCACCCAACTATCTCCAGCTCTGTTCCTCTGCTTTGAACACAGCGTCTCTCCCTTCAGGCAGCCTTTCCTCCAGTTTGCGGGGAAGCGTGTGCACACTACAGCACTGACAGCTCTAGAGCTGCCACTTGCTCGTCTGCATTGCCCCATGGGGTTTTAAGCTCTGTGGGCACCAGGGATCTTTCCATCCTTCTCCCCGTCGTCATCAGTCCCATCACAGGGCTTCGCACATAGTAGACCTGGCTAGCATTTGTTGAATTAATGGACACATGAACAGTGCTGTGCTGCTGGGCCTGGAGAGATGTGACTCTAGAATTTTTACCTAAGTTAGAACTCATATTTTGTTTACACTTGCCACAAACCTGAAAAACCAGACAATGGAAACACGAGGTGTCTGAGCTCAACACACCTCATGGATATTGGCTAAGCCTGGTATTCTTACCTAGGCTGACTCCTTGCACAAATGAAGAGATTCTGTAGATAATAGTTTTTAAAAATTGGAAGTTTTTTTTTTTAAAGGAGGATGCTCCATAATAGCAAAATAAATAAATAAAATAACATTTAAAAAAGAATCGGTTTAACATCCTGCTATAGGTGAGTGGCTTAATAGATTATTGCATGGCCCCTGAAAAGGACATTATGGAACAGCAATAAATATAATGAGTGTAAAAACAAAGTCGTAATGAGGAAGATACCTACGAATTGAATAAAAGGAGAACTGCCAATTGCAAACTTGCTCTTCTTGTACAGCATGATGTGTGTATATATAATACACATATATACATATATGCACATGGGGGCGGAGTGCTGGAAAGAGTGCAAAAATACTGTGAAAAATTTAAGATGGTGGGGTTATTTTTTACTTCTTAAAATTGGCTCTATTATTGGCATTTTAACTTTTTTTAAAAAAATGAAAAGGATATTAAAAGAATATTTCAAAACAAGCCTGATACTCCAAAATGTTAAGGTGACTCTCTCTGGGTAGTAGTATTAAGGAGGAATTTTAACAATTTCCAAATAATTTCTGTATTTTCACATTTTTCTCATATATTTAACATATGTAATTAGATAAAAACAATAAAGCAATTTACCCTCTTCCTTCTCCCACTCTGGGCAGTCATGCCTCCTTCCCCATTATCTTGATTGTGGTCACGTGACCGGCTTTGGCTGTTGGGTTGATGGTGGACAGGGCACAGATTGCCTTCTTGCACTTTGACATCACCATGACAAGCAGATGCTCTGGATAGATTGCCCAGCCAAGAAAAATGAGAGACACGTGGCACACACCTGGGCCCAACCTGAAGCTTTGCACCAAGACCAACATAGCTCAGTTGAAAACTGCTGATCCCAGACCACCCCTGGATGCACGGGTGAGAAGAAATGATGATTGTTTTAAGTCACTGGAGATTTGGAGTGGTTAGTGGTTATCATTTCGGCAATAACTTGAGGATAAAGCTTCATTTTCATTATCAACATCCTAAGCAAAATAGATCTCTTATTCTTGTCCTGTCTCCTATTCTTACCAAGTGGCCAGGCTGAGAGCTGCTGGGCCAATTTTTAGCTTGGAGAGGAATGTTAATCTAGAGAGATTTTAATAACTCCAGAACACCAGGGGCTTAAAACAGGTGACAAAATGACACTAAAACTGTAGTATTGTTCCTCCTACCCATAGCATTATTACCATATTGATAAGACTCGTGAATTCCAATTATTGGTTATGCCTGATTTGGGTTTCTCATCAGCCTATTCTCATAGGCATTTCTCAAAACAATTTACTGCCAAAACGTGGGTGTGGGGAGTAACCCAAACCGATAACAACAAATGCTGCTCCACAGCACTTGAATCAGTTCATTGCTGCAAACAGCAGATGAAAACTATTACAATCTAAATTTTACTTGTTAAGTCTCTAGGATAGGGCCAGCTGCTGGGCTTGCTGGAGTGATTTTCTTAAAATGTCTGCTGGGTGGGCCCCTCTTTTTCCTAGAGAATCAGCACACTGCAGAGTGAGCCACTGTCCTCCTGGAGAGTGTGGGCCCCAGGTTATGAAGAGAGACACTCCTTTCCTCAGCCTCTGAGGCCAGGTGCAGGAACAGGGAGGATAAGTTCAAGGATTTCAGGCAGCCTCATTAACGATCACCACTGCACTGCCAGAGCCAGGTGTCAATCTACTTTGTCTGGTTGGAATTCAACATACGGGTCTGCAACATTTTCACAGCCCTTAGCTCGTTGATGCACATAGCCTTTCCTGACACTGTTACTATCATCATTTACAGAGTCTCTGGTTAAGCAGCTTGTTCAGGATTATGCTGACAGGCAGTAATTCCACCACCTGTTCGTTGTGTGACCTTGGGCAGTCCACTCAACCTCTCTGAGAGTCTGTAAAGTGAGGCTGTGTTGTAGTAACACCTACCTCAGAGGGCTTTTGCAAAGATTAAATTAAAACATGCATTGATTTTCCTTAACTGGTTTCCTTAGCTATTGCCTAAAACAAAACCAAAACAAATAGAACAAACAAATCTCCAAAATCTTAAATCACAATATTTGGTACATACAAATTCAATGAAGAAAAATGAGAAAAAAAAAAAGTTACCTATAATTCCACCATCCAAAGATAGCCAGTGGTAGGTAACATGCAGACCTACAACTTTCCAGTTATTTTTTTGTTTGCACACAGACACACATATGTTCACAAAATTGGCTCATACATACTATTTTGTAACCTGCTTTTGTTGCTTAACCAATTATCGTAAACATATTTCTTGCCAATAAATATGTCTATTAATATGTGTATTAACTGGTTGCACAAAATTTCATTGTACGAATGTAGTGTATTTTTACATCCCCTATTTTTTGGTTTTTAGTTTCTTTCCTCAGTTTTGCTCTTATAAATAAATACCTCTGTGATGAATATTCCTGTACATATATTCTTGAGCAGATAATTGATCATTTTAAAAGTAAATTTGCAGATGTGAAATTACAGATGTGAAATTTGCAGATGTGAAATTTTTAGTTAAAAATCACAAATATTTTAATGTTGCCTTATACATATTGCCAAATTGCCTTTCAGAGAAGTTCTAGTAACTTCATCTCTTGTTGGTGAATTAACATGCCTGTTTCACCATATTTTTGCTGAAACTGGGTCTTTATCACTTTTACCTTTGTTTGTTTGACAATGATAAATGAATTGCATTGTTATCTTAATTTATGTTTCTTACTGCTGAAAATGAAACTTTTATATTTACTGGTTATGTTCTTGATCATTAAAAATTAGATTTTTTTCTTATTGCTATGTAGAAACTGTTAATCAGAGGATTTAAATCTTGCCTTATATTTTGTAAGTATTCTAGTTTTACATTTGTCTTTTAATTTTGTGAATCTTTTTGACATTGTACACATTTGAAAATTGTATGTAATAATATCTAGTTTTTTTGTGTGCTTCCTTTTGCAATATCATCCTTAGAGAGACTGGAGTATTTCTTAAAATATTTTTTTTCCGGGAAGGCATATGTCTTGTATGTTTTCTAAGTCTTTGAATGACTGAGAATAAGCGTCTGTAGTCCTCATGTGAGAACAATAGCTTGGTATAGAGCACTTTCGACACAATTTTTCCTTCTTAAAATTCTGTAGAGAGGCTGTTCCGCTGTTTCCTGAAATTTAGAGAGATAAGTTGAGATGTGTTCTCAACTTATCTCAAGAGATATGTTGAGAGATAAGTCTGATGCCAGATGGGTTTTCCCTCCTAGTATGCTCCCCGGTTGTTGGTTTGTTGGGCAGGATGATTCCAAGAGTTTTCTTTATCCTCAGAATAAATAAGGAAAAGCAGGAAACACAGAGAGTCTATTTTATACCCTGGCCTGGCACGCTGTGGGGGTTGTGGGCTGAAGACAGATTTCCCCAACTCAAGAAAATTATCTTGCATTACTTATTTAGTCACAGCTTCCTCTCTGCCTGATGTCTTTTCTTTTTCTGCACTTCCTATTCAATTGCCAGGACCGTTCCTGCATACCTCTCCTCTTTCCCTCTTGATTTTCACATCTAGCCTTTCTCCTGAGTCCCAGAATTTCCCCAGCTGCCTGACCGCTTTGCTCTCTTGTTTTCTGCACCATCTAACTTGCAAGTCAGTATTGCAGCTGCATTTTTAGATCAGATAGTTATGTCACCTCAAGGCAGTCTTCCCTGATTTCCGAGTTCTTCTTTTGCATGTGTGCAATTTCCTCTCAATTATTGTTGAGAACCTGAATTTAACATTTTACAAAATGTCACTCTCTTTCCTCCCATAAACATTTTTCAAAAGAGCACTCTTCATTTGTGTTCCTGAGCAGGTTTTATATATATCCAGATGTTTCCCCACTTGCTCATCTTTACAGAGGGAGGTCTATGCTTGCCTAGTGTGGGGGCTTGGGAGAGGTTCAACCTGAGAGTGTTTGAGTTCATATTCAATTTCTTTAGGAAGAGGAAGTCAAAGAAAAAATGATAGTTTCTGCAGGTTAATTTCTCTGGATCAGTTTTCGTTTTCTGGGAGAAGGAAGAGGGAAGCGCATCCATAGGTGGCTGTAAGACAGGGCTTTCCCACTGTGCCCATGTCCCTTTCTCGAGGGCAGGGGCACCACCCCTTTCTCTAATGGACAGGGTGGCTCTTGGGACAAGTCTGTTGTGGCAATGCCCCCACATTTTTTATTGTGTTGTTTGATAGGGCCATCCAGAAGTAAAGGCTGAGAGTTGCTGTTCCCTGTGCACTGTGTCAGACTGGGGCAGGGCTTTATGTGTGTGCAAGCAGTGGGGCCCATGAGGTCCTCTGCTTAGAAATGGCCCTGCACTGGGTTTAATGCTCTGCTGCCCCATCTTGAACTTCTTAAAAATCTTATTTTTGAATTTGTGTTATGTGAGTGAAGTCCAGTGGGCCAACTGAGTATGTGTGAGGGAGGGGATTGGAAACGGGGTCGACTCTGGATCCTGCCTCGTGCCATCTCTCAAGATGGATTCCTGGCCACTCACTCCCCAGCCTGTCTTCCCCTTCTTGCCCTGCAGCTGCTGCACCCTCCAACAAGGTGGCAACTAAGTGGTGTCAATGGGGGAGGCCTGTGTTCCAATGTTGCCCTTTGGTCCTTTTGGGAATCTGGGCATAGGCAAGAGGAGGATTGGAGTTGGGCATGGTGGCAGCTGTCACCTGCCCCAGCCGGCAGTGCTGGCATCTGGTGGGCAGGGGAGGCAAACTCATTACCCATCCAAATAATTAGCATGTTCCCGCACAGAGGTTTGAAGACTCTTGGGGGTCAGTCACCTGACTGCTGTGGGTTGGGGAGACAGGCCCTGGGAAGGAGAGATTCCTGGCTTACCTGGGGACCTATGGAGCACTGGCAGGAGGAGGAACCCAGCAGCTCTCAGGCCTGAGTGTTTCAGGATGGAAGCCTCAGTGCCTGGGAGGGTCTGTACTTGCCCCAAGCATCTCCTGGCCTGAGAAAGTGTTCAGTCTGGTGATCCTGTGCTCCTGGGAAGCCTCTATTCCTCCTTCCAACCTTCCCGAGTCTGGCTTGCCCTTTCTGTCTTCTGGGCAGCTCAAAGCACCCTTCAGGGACAAGCTACTACATAAGAATTGTGTAACTGCAGTGATTCCACCAGCACAGGAGTTCAGTGCTGTTACAGCGGCATATAAAACTGGCATTGCGTAATGTGATGATGAACATAACATTCATGCCAATAATTTAAAATTTTAATTATTTTTTTAGAATGACATTAAATAGTAAATAAGAAAATACCATGACATATTGAGGAAGACTGCCACAGAAAGAAAAGTGTTTATATTTTAGCAGCTTTAATGGAACTTTTGAACAAGTTTTGCTGAGGGCACCTGTACTTTTGTTTTGCACTGAGCCCTGCCAAGTATGTAGCTATCTCTAGGCACAGGTTTTGTTACATTTCCTCATGATAACTTGTAGCCACAGGAAGCCCCAGCTCCAGGTGACCCATCTGACACCACTGTACCCCCTGCTTGGGTGTGTGGCGTTCAGACTGCCCTTCCCTGCACCCTCCAGCTCCCACCCTTTGCCACACAATCTCCCCAGGTGTTTGCACAATTTGAGAGGAAGATAATGGCCGTTCTGAGCACAGCAGGTGTGTGCTCAGGTGATGAACTGGTAATATACAAAGTTGCCATTATATGTCTACCCCATATTTAGGAGTCGTTCATCTGAGTAATGCATGCAAATCTCTCTTATAGTGCCTGATGCCTGATATAGAGTCAATAAATGATGGTTTCCTTCCCCTTTCTTTGCCTTCTCTGAGTCTGTCATCGTTTGCAATTTTGCCTTGTGGCCCTCTTCTTCTTCTTCTTCTTCTTTTTTTAATTAAAAAACCCTCCCAGACAGTCTCATCACTCTTTGGGAATGGATGGTGGGCTTGTCTGTCCCCTGACGCTTTCCATGGAGCACAGCAGAGGCTATCAGGAGCCGAGCAGCCTGCTCTGCCCAGAGCTTCTTGCTTGCTCAGACGAAAAACAAGCTGGACGGGCCCCAGAATGCCTCATCCTGACCTCCACAGGGAAGCCAGCCCGGTGGGCTTTGTCCTTTCTGTGTATTCTCCACCTTCTTGACTCTGCACTACTGCCTTCAGGGTTCCTGGCAGCAGCTGGGCTGAGGCTGAGGAAGTGAGTAGAAGGAACCTTTTGCCGTTTGTCTAGGACTGAAATGACTGTGGATATGCCTTTCATGCCAGATTTGCTAAAGAGGGAAATTTGCACCTGTGTGGAGTTGGCATCATATTTAGAGAGAGCAAGGGGAAACAAAAACAAAGGCCAGCACATCTGGAATGATTACTGCCAAAATTACTTACCAAAGACATCTGCGACGCTGTGATCCATTCAGGAGAGATGTGAAAATGAGCCCCAGGTGAGTCTCCCAGCAAAATGATTCCCCTGGGCTGTGAACCTAAACAGCACAATTTATTCACATTATTTATGCACTCCAGTAGTTTGAAGCCTCCAGACTGGGTAGTTATGAGATCAGATACCCTTGTGTGTATTCCACGCACCGAGCGTTTTAACAGTAGTGCATTACTACTTTTTGCATGTTTGAGAGTGAGGGGCATAGCATTTTGGAGCCGAATGAGATTTCCAGGCCATTGGAGCTGCTAGCTAAGATGTAGAGATGCAGGTGTGTTTCCCAGCTTAGCATAAAACAAACTGCTGTACAACATCTTGAGTGAATGATGGATGAATAAATGAATCAAAGCTTTATCTGAAACCAGAAATAGGCCCTAAATTTTGGTTCTGGAAATTGCTTTCTTGAAAACACACTGATGTCCATTACAATTCACTTTAAGGGTTAATGATCTTATGGAGAAATTTTGATTTTTCATGGATATTATGCCCTTAATTCATACAGGCGAAAACACTGGATAGATGATACTGGCTGATTAATGGAGAAATGGAGATAGAAAGGTCTGCGTGCAGCCCTGTTTGTTTGGAGGTTCAGAATCCCTTCGTCTGACTCTGAGGCCCAACCACGTGAATCATTCACCTGTGAACTCATTCTTCTAAATTCCTTAAAATACTGACTCAGGCCGGGCACGGTGGCTCAAGCCTGTAATCCCAGCACTTTGGGAGGTCGAGACGCGCGGATCACGAGGTCAGGAGATCAAGACCATCCTGGCTAACACGGTGAAACCCCGTCTCTACTAAAATATACAAAAATCTAGCCGGGCGAGGTGGCGGGCGCCTGTAGTGCCAGCTACTCGGGAGGCTGAGGCAGGAGAATGGCGTAAACCCGGGAGGCGGAGCTTGCAGTGAGCTGAGATCTGGCCA
>NW_012116289.1:2943559-2978291 GCF_000951035.1 Colobus angolensis palliatus | reverse complement strand
AAAAAAAAAAAAAAAAAAAAAATCCTGACTCAGTTGATGCCTCCCAGAGGCAGAGAGAAGTGCCTCCTTTTTCCACTTCCAAACTCCTCAAGTCATGCAAGAGGATGGCCTAACCTCACTGCAGTGACTCCCCAGCCTGGGCTTCATGGAAACCACTATCTGACCACACAAATGGGGACTGAGGAGGCCCAGGACATCGTGGAGGGCACAGGGAGAGGGGGGTGTAGGGAATCTAAGAGGCTTTGCACCAGGGTTTCACCTAGATCTGCATGTATTTCATTCATTGGTTTAGTTGTTCATTCATTCTTTACTCATCCAACAAATATTCCTAAACTGCATAAATACATAATGAGCCTTTACATTTTCTATTCCTCTTCCTGCCCTCTGAGGGCTTAAAGACAATTAGGCTTTAAGTTGATAGAAGGCAAAGACGATACACTTTTTGTCCAAGAAAACTCAGAGCCAAGTATAGCCCTTGGTTAGAATTGGAATCGTTGTTCAGAGAATACCTGTTGAATGAATGAGTGAGTGAATGAATGAATGAGGTGATTGTGAAAGTGGGGAGAGAAGCATTGCCTAAACATAAAACAGTGATGTTACCATTAAGTGTTGGCATCACCAGGAGCATATTTTCAGGCATATATGGGGTGGTGAGGTTTCCCCAGTGGAACTGGTGGCCCAGATGTTTGTGCCATCTGGGCACTTAGAGCACAAATCTTTTGCCCAGCTATTTTTGGGAAGCCCTCATAGGTTATAGCCTGGTAGTCTCTCTCAAGTCATTCAGACATTCAGATATGCATCTTTAGCCTAGTGGACAAAGAGACTCATCCCATCAGTAGACGTCTGGGTGTCTGACCTTGTAGTGCAATTAAAGGGAAATGCAAAAGATTAAAAATGTCAGTTATGACTGCTGCTTATTTTCTTATTTGGAAAAGTGCTGGATTTCCATTGCTCTTTTATCCATTTTGCAACCTAATCCTCAAGTAAAAGCGTCAATTAAACAAATTGTTTTGCTTTTTTAAGATTCTGACCCCTTTCCTACTTTTCTGAACCTTTTAGATACTTTATTTTTTGCGATCTGTCTTGAAAAAAATGTAAGTTGGTCAGCATAGAGTAAATCCTAGCATCGAGCACGTTCTGACTTAGGTGGTCTGCTCACTTCAGTTTGACTCAGACTAGAAAAGAATGCTCTATTGTTATAACCACACTGATATCCGCAATTCTTACCTTCACAGAATTTCTTCTCATATGGAATGCCATCTTTTGGATCAATACCCTTTAAAAGAGAAATGATGTGATTAGCAGCTTGGTTTTAAATTTATGAGATACATATATTAAGCTCTCCTAAATGGCTTTAAAAGCACAGAGGCAAATGAGTAGACAAAACCCTTTAAAGTCTCTTAAGCCCCTAATTCAACATAGCAACGCCCTGTGTGAGTGAGTCATGTTTGGGAGGAACTGAGGGTAGGAGTAAAGAGAGAGCCAGACACCATACCATTTCATTCAAGGAGATGCCGGGCGGGGTTCTGGGAGAGGTGCCTGGACCAGGGGTCTCACCTCTCAGAGTATAGAGGGCCCACTGAGTGACTGGGACACAGGGTCTGGGTGGATTCCACAATCTCTGAGCTGGAGGTCTAAGTGTCTTGACATCTTCAGTACCTAAGATTGATGCTTCTAAAGAAGCAATTCTCAAGGGATCCATTTTGCACATTCCTTTACCCCCTGAGGACACTGGCAATGTCTGGAGACATTTTTCGCTGGGGGTGCTACTGGCATCTAGTGGATAGAGGTCAGGGATACTGCTAAATATCCTACAGTTTGCAAGACAGCTCCAACAACAAACAATTATCCAACCCAAACATCAATAGTGCCCAGATTAAGAAACCCGGAAGTAACACTGGGCCTGTGAATAGGACTGAATTGGCACAGTTGGCATATCCTAAAACCTAAAGGTAAAGCTACCCATTTGTGGAGCTGCTAGTCCTTGGAAGGATTATTAATAGTATTCCAAAATGAAAGCACTTGCTGATCAGAAATGTGTTAACAAGACCGTGCTCACTCTACAGTCTTGGGAGCTCCCCATGCCCATTAAAACATGAAAGAACCTATTAACATCACACTCAACTCTGGGGTCCCCAGGACATAGTCTGGGCAAGGTTGGATTTCATGGTTGTAAGACTCCCTCTGAGTTTATGATGTTGTGGTTCTGTGAGTGGTGTTTCCTCTGTGGAAAGGGATAGGTATGAAGGTGATATGTCCTTCTCCCATCACTGATGAGGAGCTCTGCATCTTGCCTCCCTGAGCTCATTGTGGATTTCCATTGATCTAGTACAGTCTCTCACTTGGCCTTCCTCCTTATATGCGTGGCACACCATATCTGAGACCTGGGTGGGACCATGGAACGAAGACAGGGCGTCACACATTGATTAGTCCCCTTTGTCCTCCAACATGACAACTAAACCTGGGTTTTTCAGAGCAAGAGCTGACTTGGAGATCTTGTTACCTTATGCTCTAGGGGAAATGTCTTCTTCTTCTCCATGAAGAGGCAGAGTGACTAGGGGATAGGGTGGGTGGTGTGGGCTGGGGCAATGGTACTGGAAAGCACACAGTAGGTGACTATTAGTGCAAACCTGGACTATGAGTGTCCCAGAGACAGGAAAATATTTACAGAAACTTTTTCCTCTTCATTGAAGCAGATAAATGAAGCAACTATTTAGAGGCAATTTAGACAATTTATTTAGGTAGGTGTGAAAATAATTGCAAGTTTTGCCATTAATTACAAAAACTGCAATTACTTTTGCACCAACATAATATCTTGAAGTTAGGGAATCTTCAGTTTCAGAACCCATCACAGCCCTTGCCCATGTGAGTGCTGGGAGTAACTGGGAGCATTAGCATATTCTAGGTGGAGAGGGGAGGCCAGGCTGCAATCAGGACATGTTTCCATGTAAACACTTCCGGTAAGTCAGAAACGAGATCTCAAAAGAAAGGGAACTGAATTTCTGAGACTCCAGGAATTTGTTAAGATTTCTGTGATTGTTTTAAAAAATACTCATTTTCCTATTTGATTTTGTATTTTTAAGTAGATATTCTGTTTTTCATAAGGAACCCTCAAATCTTGTAAGCTTAACACCGCACAAACTTGAGGATGTTGCTGTTTTAGTTTGGCTTCCCTCTTTTCTTCCTCTGGGAGCTGCAAATCCATTATTCATAGGAAACTAGGACACCAGCATTAAATGCCTCAAGGTGTGAGTGGTAGGGTAAATACTGAGTAATTTCTACTCTGCCTGGGTAGGCTTATGAAACAGAAAAAAATGGCTGCAACAAAATAAGGACAGCATGTGGTTTGCTCCAACAGCTGTGTGGGTTGCTGTAAAACTTTGTTGACACCACTCTTCATTTAATTTCACACTGTTCAAAACAGTATAAAGGGATTAGATGTGGGTGACCTTAAGCAAGGCTTAAAGGGGCCATGACTGAGAAAGACTCAACTCTGACAACATCGTTGACACTCTTCATGCATCATCAGGATTCTATACCCCTCTTCTAAGCAGCAGGAAAAGAGTTGCTTTAGGCTGTCATAGTCTTCCCTGGATCTAACTAAAGCAAATATGTGATGAACTTTGTGGGAGGCAGGAACAAAGGAGAATGGGGTTCAAGCTGAATTTAGTTGCTTACCCAAATGCCATTACAGTTTGAATCCTGATGGACATCCCAGTTGTCTGGCCTAAGAAAAAAACATTAACATTGGTCTTTGACATATGCTTGTCTCTCAGTGGATGTCAGTTTCATGAATGAATGAATGAATGAAGTGCCATGGCGAGGCAACAGCATTCTTCATGGAAGAGTGTCACATCTCATTGTGTGTTGTGACATCAGAAGCTTCCATTCAGCTTCCTTGCTTTAACCTTGGTTTGGGTATTTGCCGGAAGCTCTGGACCAAATCCTGTCTTTTTCATCATTGACTACATTCATGGACTGCATTGTTGTGGAATGGTGCTGATGAAAATAATGAACAAATCTGCATCCCATTGTGCCCCTAAATGCCCAAATAACTGGTTTATTCGATGCTTTGACACTATAGTCACAACAAAGGCGAGGGCTAGCATATCTGTTTTTTGATACCAGAGATGCAATTGAACCTCAGCCCAGGGCTAATGTATGACATGTTTTCCATTCATTAGAGGCTCCTTCTTACTCCCGGAGGGAGAGGTCACTATTTCTGGGCCCAATTCTGCATGGAGAACTGATACAGAAGGCTGGATAAGTGTCTACAATAAGATAATCCATTTACTTGATTGTTTTTCCCACTTGACTGTAAGCTCCAGAAAAGGAGACATATTTCTGTTTTGTTTACCACCCAGCATGATGCAAAGTACTTGGCAAATTGTAGGTCTCTGATAAGCATTTCTTGGACAAATGAACGAATGAATGCCGTTCTTTTTTCACTGAGCTTTACTTCAATCAGAACACGAAAATCTCTTCTCTCTGTAAGTGGGAATCCCCTAGGCTGGGGGAAGGAAATGTGCCTCCTGCTTCCTTTTCTGAAGATAATTTCAAAAATCAGCAACCAGCAGAAATAGTTACCTTCTACCTGGGTACACTGACTCGTTGCTGTCATTACAGTCTCTCCCCCGCCAGTGATAGCCCCGCAGGGTCTGAAATTGAAGAGCACACACAGGAGCGGTTCAGCTCGCTTTGATGTTATCCACGAGGAATGTCAATCAGAGCTGTCTGAATGGCATTGACATCCGCAGTTTTTAATTCAAATTCAACCTAGGATCACTAAAGAGCACTAAGAAAATTAAGATTAATATGATAAGACATGCTGTGTGAAGTGACACGTAATATAACACCAGGGCCAATAACAGGTGGTAGGGTGTGTGCACGTGTGTGCATATGTCAGTGTATGTGTGTGTGTGTGACATTAAGTGTTTGCTTGTATATGCATGTGTGGGGGTGCATTGTGTGAATGTGAATGTATATGTATGGAGGCACGTGTATATGCATGTGTGTGTTTATGTGTATTCATATTGTAGATGTGTGTGCATGTACACACTTGTGTTTCTGTGTATATGTGTTTGCTCAGGTATGTGTGTCTACAAGCACCTCCAGAAACAGCAGACCCTTCCAACTTCCCAAAAACCCTCTATTAACCATCAGTCCTCTCAGGCTGTAAAACAATTGGCTTATTTGGCCAAATGATTAATGCCATTGGATAATTTAAAAGTCTCTACCCAAATGGTTAATTATGCAGGTTTAAATATTTGACCTCAATGATTTGAATCAAGAGTTATAATAATGCCAGATAATATTTTTATTTCCTCCCTTCCCAAGTAGAATATCTGAGATTTCCCAAACTTTTGGGACTTTGTGACATGTTACTTGCTTGTTGGTTTTCACAGAGAATACCCTGCCATTTTAACTGTTCTGAATCAAATGCACACACACACACACACACACGTTAAAAAGTAAGTTAAAGTAGATTTAAGAAGTTCCAAAATAATTCACAAAACCTTTCAAGGCAACTATAGCCCCCATGGAGAATTCCAGCTGGAAATGGAAACAAAACCAGTCTGGGCCTAAGATTTACTTCAATGCCTTGTGTATCATTACAATGCTACAAAATCCTTAAAAAATGTGAAATGGGTTGGGTACAGTGGCTCATGCCTGTAATCCCAGCACTTTGGGAGGCTGAGGTGGATGGATCACTTGAAGTCAGGAGTTTGAGACCAGCCTGGCCAACCTGATGAAACTCTGACTTTACTAAAAATACAAAAATTGCCAAGGTGTGGTAGTGTGCGCCTGTAATCCCAGCTACTCTGGAGGCATGAGAAGCACTTGAAACCAGGAGGCAGAGGTTGTAGTGGGCAGAGAACATGCCACTGCACTCCAGTCTGGGGGACAGAGTGAGACTTGGTCTCAAAAAAGAAAAGAAATTGTGAAATGATGTGTTGTTCATCAAATTAATAATGCATTCAAATGAAATTCAGTCCTGTCTTACTAAGGGAAATAAATTTGTAGGAAGCAATATGATGTTAGTGAACATCTGGTTATTCCTAAGAATACTTACCGGGAAAACGCTGTATTTGTCTGAATCTACATCTTTGAATGGCACAGACTGTTCTATAGCTCTAGGAAAAAGAAAACAAAACAATTGGTGAGCTAAGAAAAAAAGTAATGTTGGTGAAAACAAATAGAGAGACATTTTCTGATACAGCTGTGTTGAGTTTATGCCACAGAGGGCCATTCTAAACAGAAAATTAAGAGTCTGTGCGGTATCAGACAGAGTCAGCGAAACTTTGCCAATCTCTGCTCTTTACCCAACAGAACTGTTTTCTCTCTGATATTAACTTGGCCTATACAAGGAAGTGAAATAATTGAAATGAAATTTTAAAGGGCAAGGGGTATTGATGTTGAGATTCCCAGGAAATATGAGACTGCACTTTGAGTTCAGTCAATGAATGAACTCAGCACTACAAATTGAATTTTTGCCATTTTACACGTTCTGTTATAGAAATCTTTTCTTAAAATTTTACTCCTTTCAATCACTTATCCTGAGAGTCTTGACCATTTAGCTGGTATTAGCTGGCAACTTTCACTCCCATTCATGAGTCTTGGAAACCAAGGACCCTGATGTGATGACTAAATAAAAATTGATGCCAAAGTGACTAAATAAAAATTGATGCCAAAGTCATGGACATCCCATGAGGGAGGATTTCCTCACTACCAGGCTTTTCCCAGCTTCTAAATGTCAAACACTGCCTTGGGTTTAGAAAATCACTTACAGAGTAGCAGAATGATATAGTCATATGGCAATGAGGCAGGAAAATAGGGTCTGGAGGCAGGAAACATAAGTCCGATTCACACTTCAGCTATAATAGGAAATAGCCTCTCCATAGGGCAAAGCCGTAAGTGACTTTGTAACTTGACTTCATCCTCTTCATTGACATAGGGCATACCCCAAGTAGAGGATATTGAAATTCACAAAAACTCTGTAACCGGGTCTTTGAGCCCCTATTCTCAGGCCTACTTCTACACCGTGGAGAGAACTTTCATTTCAATAAATCCCTTCATTCCTTCCTTGCTTTGTGCGCTTCGTCCAATTTGTTCAAGATGCCAAGAACCTGGACACGCTCCACCATTAATGACAAGATGAGGCTTTCTTTGGAGCTGAGAATTTACAGTGAGTAACACAACCTTTTATAGGAATCACTAAATGGTCTTTTGAATAAACAGCATCTCAACAGTTCTGAGAACCTCGAGGCAAATAAATGCAACCCGAGACCATGCAGAGCCTAACTGGCAGCCTGGAGCCTGTCTTATGAACTCTGGGATGGCACAGAAGATCAGCTTGCAGGCCTCTTTTGTCAAACACTGAAAGGCACTGTGCTGGTTATATTAGCCTCTATGGTTCTATAGCCTGTATTCTACTCTATACATTTGGGGCTGGGAATTTTGCAAAATATACTTACCAGGTTCCCTTGGGAACTGGAGCTGGCACTGGTGGAAGAGAGAGCAGGAGGAGGAGAGAAGTTGTTTTCCCTAACTTTCTCTGTCTGGATGTTCCCTTCAGTGACTCCAGCTCTAGCCACAGTGGGCTCTCCCGAGGGTCCCAGCACCTATGGGTGACCCCTCATCCATGGCTCCAGGACTGGCCTATGTGGTCTCTTGTTTTGCCCCCAGCAACCCCACAGCAAGTGGTCTCCCAAGCCTGAGAACACCAGCTCCTCCCTTTTGCTGCTTCTGTCCACCTAGGGATACTGGCTGCCTCCTGCAGTCCTCATAGCTGGGTGGCCTAGCCTTCCCCTTTTTACTGTTTCAGCCTTTTTAGCACTTTTTAAAACTGGTAGCTTATATTAAATCCTCCTTGCACAGCTCTGTTTCCTGACGGGACCACTGAGAGGAGGGCCCTGGGATGAGTGAGTGCTGGTTAGGGTACTCTGGAAAAGTAGGGAGTGTGGGGAGTGGATAGCCACTTGGCTCCCTCCAATGAAGAGGGAGCTGCAAGCTGATGTCACATCACTAGTCCTTCCTACATCCCTGCCCTGGGGGACAGGGGAGGCTGGATCCCTGAAAGGACAAGGCAGCAGGCTCCCTCTTAGTGTCCCTGAGAAGAATTATCCTTTTGAATTCAAGTGCTCTTGCCAGATACTGAGTTGAGCATGGTGGTTCAGTAAAGACTCCAGAGTCAGTTGGAGTCACTGCTCCATCCACCGCTTTCTCACCAGCTCTGCAATTCTCAGAAGTTTATTTAACCTCCCTGAGCCTCATTTTTAAATCTGTGAAATGTGATTCCTGCCAGCTCCCTCCCAGGGTTTATTGGGAGGATTAAGGGAAACCACATGAAAAGCCCCTGGTATTGGTTCTCACAAAGTGCTTGCAGCTGTGATTATGAGCGCCTGCTGTCCAAAAGAGGAAATTCACCTTCCCCTTCCATTTGGGGTGGGGTGGGGTGGGTTGAACAGGGCCAGAGAGAGAGCCACCCACAGGAAATTAGAAAGATTCTACTTGCTGGCCGGGCGTGGTGGCTCAAGCCTGTAATCCCAGCACTTTGGGAGGTCGAGACAGGCGGATCACAAGGTCAGGAGATCGAGACCATTCTGGCTAACACAGTGAAACCCCGTCTCTACTAAAAAATACAAAAAACTAGCCGGGCGAGGTAGCGGGCGCCTGTAGTCCCAGCTACTCAGGAGGCTGAGGCAGGAGAATGGCGTAAACCCGAGAGGCGGAGCTTGCAGTGAGCTGAGATCCGGCCACTGCACTCCAGCCTGGGCGAGAGAACGAGACTCCGTCAAAAAAACAAAACAAACAAACAAAAAAAACAAAACAAGAAAGGTTCTACTTGCTGACTCCACACATCCACACTTACAGAGTGAGTGAGAACCAGCCCTGGGGAAGGTGGAAGCTTATCCAGGAGCAATTCAGGTGTGGGCTCTAGCCAAATTCCACCCCCATGATCACCTACACCTTGATTTTCCCATGGTGGGAGCGGAGGGGAATGAAGCTTCCCGAGTGGGCTCAGAGGCTGTGATGCTGCTTTCCCCCATGCAGGAGAGGAGCTAGGGCAAGATCATTCTTGGGATCCTTCCTGCTCTGATGCTCCAGGGTTTCTAGATCCACCCCATCCCTTGTCTACTCTGAGCTACGAATGGTTTTCTTTCACTTTAATTATCTGTCAAGAAATGCGGATAAAGCTTGGACCAAATGACATGCAGTCATCCAACATCAGTTGTGACTGTTAAGAAAAGTTTTGGAAAAGGCTTTGAAGGTCACATTTTCTGTGAGACTAGGCAGTTTTCCCCATGTATGTATTTGGCCTCTTGGACAACGTTTATTTTTCTAGTTGAGAAAAGGAAGATAAAGAAAGAGAGCAAGAGCAAGAGACAAAGACAGATCAACAGAGACAGAGAGAGAGAGACAGACAGAAATGGCATAGACCCAAACAGCCATATTTTCAGCCTAAGAAAGAAAAAAGAGCTGGAGGATAGGTCCCCTTTGGGCATGCGCCAAAGCTATCCCCTCCCACCTTTGTTATCTTGGGGCTGAGAGTTTGTCCTTGAAAGAATGATCAGAGTGGTCTTTAGGATTGGAAAGCTGATTTATTAACCTTTGTCTGCTTACTTTAAAAGCTCCAAGTGACTGACCAAAGCCATGCATTCTAGACATGAGTAGGTAGACTGGGTACTTAAAGTAGCATAAATTGCAACTTGTATAATCTCCACAATCCCTTCTTCACAGCCCACTAATCAAAATTATTTTCCACTTAGCAACAACTTCATTTGGTAGCAAAACTTGACCTGAACTGATATAGGGCAATTTGTAAACTTTGTTATACTTAGTGTGAAAATTCATATATTTCACTCTGAAATATAAATCTGATTGATCAAGAGGTGCCGGGGCTAGCAGGTGGGTTATGGTATATGCACTATTTATTACTTTACTAGAATATAAAAAATCTGAATTTCAAATCATATCTGGCTCCAAGGCTTTTTGTTTGTTCGTTTTTGTGTTTGTTTTTATAGAGATGGAGTCTTGCTCTATTGCCCAGGCTGGTCTTTAGCTCCTGACCTTAAGTGATTGTCCCATTCTGGTCTCCCAAAATGCTAAGATTACAGGCATGAGCTAATGTGCCTGACAACTCCAAGGTTTTGGATAAGACATTGTTGACTTTTACTACAAATTATTTCTGTAAAATTGCATCTGAACTTGATACCTTGTGTATCTTTAGAAAAATCTAGCTGTATGTTGAAATGTTCATTCATTCATTCCTTCATTCCACAGGCATTTTGGGAGTCCCTGCTATGTGCTGGGAATCATATTAGATACCAGAGATGAGTACAAGATACAGTCCTACAGTTCCTGCACTTTAGGAGCTTGACATGGGTGAGGAAATTAATGCGTCAAAAGATAACTATAGTCCTAGGTGGAAAATGCTGTAAAAGGGTTGTGCATCTAGAGAGGAAAAAAACGTTTCCAACCCTATATAGTGGAAGAAGTGATCTTAAGGTGAAACCTAAAGGATGTGACAGCATTTTCAAGGCAAGCAATTGGACTGAGGGCAGCATAGTGGGAAGGAAAAGTCATGGGAATTCTTTCAACGTAGCTCTAGGTTCTGAAATTAGACTCTCTGGGTTTGAATACCAGTTCTGCTGTCTCCTTGTCAGGTGACCTTACACAAATCATTTAATCTTTTTGTGCCTCAGTTTTCTTATTTGTAAAATAGAATCAATATCATTAACTATTTCCTAGATATGGAGAGCACTCGAAAAAACAAAACAAAGCACATGAGCTCTTACTGTTATGTGCAGTAGGAACCCTGATTGCAAGGATGGCTCCTCAGGTGGGGCAGCAGGACTCCGGTGTCTGCTGTCATCACGGTTTGGTTTCTAGAGACATCCCCATCCCAATCCATGGCCTCTCTTCGGATGTTCAGATTTCTGGCCACACGGCATTCTATTCAATGACCATGCAGCCTGGTGCTGCTTGCTGCCCCTGCTCTATACCTGCCTGCCACCAGATATCAGGTGAGTGGGCTTGATCCAGGGAGCAATTATGACTGCAGCTGATTGTTATTAATGACACAGTATTGAGCTATTCAAGTTCAGTCTCCCTAAAACTATTTCATGAAACTGAGTCATTACAACAGAAGAAAAATGGTGAGAATGAATCTCCATGTGTGCCTGCCTCACATGTGTCTCAGGTAGCTCTCGAGGGCTGGGTGTGGGTAGGTTGCGTCTGCAGGTGGATGTGTGATGTAGGTCTCTATCAATGAAATGAGAACAGAGAAGCCACGGAAGGACACACCTGCCTATAGACGTGGCTCGGCTTGGAGGTGGGGGCGGGACTGAGGTGGGTGGAAGGAGCAGGGTATGGGGAAGGACGAGGCTAAAAAAGGAAAAAAAAATAGTGTTGAATTAACGCAATCAACAGGGGATAGGATGGTTTGCACGTATTTATGTGAAATAATATGGAGGTTTCTGCATATAGACATTAAATAAAAAGAATAGATTTTTAAAAAGAGGGGATCCTCCTGACTCACCACTGTTGAAGTAAAATACAGACAGTATGTAGGCACTGTGTATCCTGATTAAAACAGAACACCAAAAAACTTGATCACCCCATGGTCATAGCCTGAGAGCTACACATTTGTTTTCCCGGAAAAGTGGTACTTTTCCTTCATGTATTCCCTCATTTCTTCACTGAGCTCCTCCTGCTAAGAAATAGGATCCCTGCTCCCTAGGAGCTTGGGGTGGTGTAGGAGACCAGCAAGGAAGAAGGCATTGAAGAATGGGATGAGGCGGAGCAGGCACTGGGGGGCTGGTGGCACCAAGGAGGAGCCAGGAGCACCCAGGAGGGCTGTGCAAGCGACTGAAAGTAGCTTGGGTGCTGGAACGTGTCCCTGGGGTGGGGACACCTCAAACGAATTTTGAAAGCATTAGACCGAGTGGGACAGTGGGCAGGGGGAGGCACTGGGCAGGTAAGGCATTCCTCCTGGGGGAATTTTATCAAAGGACTATGCCACAGAAGACACGCAGGTCTTGTCTCTACCACGTGAGGACTCCGTGCTAGTGGGTCAGGCATTTAAAACCTACTCGTTCCTCTAAAGCGTAGGGCTAAGAGTTGAGAGGGTCAATAGAAAGCAAACTGTTGGATTCAAAGGTCAGATTCGTCCATTACCGGATCTGTGACCTTGCGCAAATGATTTTACCTCTTTAGAAAGGAGAAAATAATGGTGCTGACCTCAAATAGTTGGATTGACAACAGTTTTTGGTGCTTAGACAGCACCAGATAACTTAGTTATCAATACAATTACTGAACCACAGATGACTTTGAAGAATATATGAGACTGCATTTATACGTGTATGTGCTTTGTAAGTCGTAAAGCACTGAACGAATTGTGACCGGCTGCATATGACACTTGAAACACAGTGATTTTCAGAAAGAAGGAAAACACAGTTTTGCTTTCTCATAAAAGAATAATTTTCCTTTTCAAACTGGACCAAGAAAATCCCTGGCTACTGATGCTCTTGAATTCAATTTTTCAAAGGTGGTTCCATTGAAGAGTTGTCACTTTGACCCTGTTGGGTCCTGCTGGCCCACATCTAACACAGAAAATACAATAATGCATTCAGCAAGGAGGGGGCAGGGGTCTCGATTTAATGGGAGCTAGGCATGATGACATGATTGGGGTCCTGGGGAGCTGGCCGCATCTCAGCCTTCCAGCATCTTCTTTCATGTCTGATATCTTCCCCCTACTCCCCATGTCCTGATGCTCTCTGCATTCATCCCCAGTCATGAAAAGGGGCGTTGCTAGCATTTCTGGAACCTGCAGTGACACTTTGCATAGCTGGCTTGCAGGGGCTTAAGCCAGCAGATTGACCAGGAAGAGTTTTTAACTGTTTAACTCTTGGATCTCTCTAAGAGGCTCCAAATGTGGATCTGAATCATAGCTTCCTCCTGTCCCTGGATATTATTACAACAGATGAGAGCTGTTCAGTGGATTTAGTACTCATGAAGCTCGTGAGATGAAGGATAGCAGAATGAGGAAAAGTGTCTTTGTTAGGGGTTGAATTGTGTTCATGAAAAAAACATGATGAAGTCCTAACCCCTGGTATCTGCGAATGTGACCTTATTTGGAAACAGGGTCTTTACAAGTGTAATCAAGTTAAGATGAGCGCATTAGGGCAGGCCCTCATCCAACACGACTGGTGTCCTTATAAAAGGAAATGACAGGCATCCAGGGAAGATGACCAGATATGAAGATGAAGCAGAGACTGGAGTGATGCAGCTGCAAGGCAAGGTATACCAAGGCCTTATAGCCACCATCGGAAGCAAGGGAGAGACAGAAAGGATCCAACTAGAATCTTAGAAGGAGCATGGCCCTGCTGCCATTTTGACTGTAGACTTCTGACCTGCAGAACTGAGAGAGAATTAATTTCTGTGGTTCTAAGCCACCCAGTTTGTGGTGTTTTGTTATCACAGATATAGGAAGCTATAGCTTCTCAGTCCAGGTGTGCAGCCTAACTCTCACCTCTGTGTGTTCTCAGCCATCCACAAGGCTAGGCTAGCACAGACTAAACTAATAGGAGCTCCTGCGGGAGGGGAAGAGTAAAAGAAGCAGGGACTGGGGCAGATGCTGTGGTTAAATAAATATCTCACGGCTAAAGAACATTATTCTGAGTCATTAAAGCATCACCTGTATGTGTAGCATTGGCAGTCTTGCACCTGTACTAGAAGGCAAGCACTGGGGTGGACATGGACACCCAGGAGTCTAATTGTGGAGTCTAGTGGCCTAAGAATTCCCTGGAAAATTTCCAGGAAAACACAGCACTCCCCCACCAGGTTTGGGGCAAAGGAATCTGGATTTTAAAACATTTCAAGATGATTCTGAGACATGGGCAGAATTTAGTTTACACTTTAATTTTAGATATGGGGAAGCTGAGGCTCAGAGACATTAAGTGGCCCAAGTTCTCAAAGTCAGCTCAAGAAGCAGCGTTGCAAAGGAGTCAAGAATATGTATATTCACAAAGAACACATGAGATCAAGCGCAACTTGAGGTGTATCTGAGGTCCTCAGTGGCCCAGCAGAAGTTACTTCTTTAAGGCTCAGTTGCTTTCTCTGTGAAATGGGAATAATAATAACCCTTACCTCATTTTATTGTTGTGAGAACTAAGTGAGGAAACATATCAGAAGTTCAGCACCTGGCACCTGGAACAGCACCCATATACCTGATAGCAGCAAAGCAGCAGTGGTCATACTAGAAGTAGCTTAATGGGATGGGCTTGGTGGCTCACGCCTGGAATCCCAGCACTTTGGGAGGCTGAGGTGGGTAGATCACTTAAGGTCAGGAGTTCAAGACCAGCCTGGCCAAAGTGGTGAAACCCCATCTCTATTAAAAATACAAAAAATTAGCTGGGCGTGGTGGTGGGCACCTGTAATCCCAGCTACTCGGGAGGCTGAGGCAGGAGAATCACTTGACCCAGGGAGGCAGAGGTTGCAGTGAGCCGTGATCACACCACTGCACTCCAGCCTGGGCAATGAGAGTGACACTCCGTCTCAAAATAAAAAAATAAAAAGAAAAGTGGCTTAGTGAAAGGTAGATCCCATGCTATTTTGCCTCTGAGTCCAACGCCCTCTCAAGACATTGTTTCACCCTTTAATGTTTTGAACAGCAGTTACTATGATGTCTAGCATAACCCCAGACTCAAAGTGGATCTGGAATACGGACAGGAGAGTGTGGGAATTCTGGACAGTGTCTCTGCACTCACAATCATATTCCTATGTATCTGAGTCAGATTTTTAATGTAATAGTTTGGGCTCTGCGAAAACACAGTCCCTGTCTAGCCTTGTGAATGTCATACACTAAAGATGCTCAGAGTCTTCTCCACGCCCAGTTGCCCACGCTGGTCCGTAGCTCACACGGCAGGGAGGGGCTGTTTCCAGGTGTAGTGCAGTGGGCACCTCGCTGGCAGGCACTTGCCAGCAGTGAGCCTCACTGCGGGCTGCATTCTAGCCTGGAGGACAGATCAGCTTTGAGATGCAAAGATGCTGGCATTCAGTATATTTCCCAAACGATTTTGTTCAGAGCTCATTTGTCTTCTGGTTTCTGTGCAGTGTTTTGAGAAAGAAACACTTTAACCTTCAGGGATGCCTTTTAAGTGTGAAGATCATTTTAGTCATTAGAAAAAGGGGACAAGCAAAGATGTTATTACACACTAGTGCTCAGGAAGGTAGACGTTGTATACATACAATTTAATTTTCTGGCAGATCTTGGCCAAAACCGGGAGTGAACAAATGTCGGAACCACTTCTAGAATATTTCTGGGGAGACAAAAAGACAATAAAAAGAGAGTTGTTTAGTTTAAGGAGTGGTTCCCCAACTTCTAAGGGCCCCTCTGTACTTGAGGTTTCTGGATCCTCCTTCCTCTAGAATCCAGCCCGTTTCACCTCTCTAAATTTACCTCTTATCTCTGTCCCCACAATCCATATCCATGCCACTGCCTGTGCCTTTGCCCCCCGGTCTCCTCAACCCGAAGCCTTCCCTCCTTCTCTTCTCCCAGCCAGCTCTTCCCAGCTTCCCAGCCACCCTCACTCTCCACCTTGTCCAAGGAGGGTCCGGCAACAGCATTCTTCTACCCAGGTGCTTTAAAAATAAAGAACATTTTCCAACAAAATAATTCCATCTCATTATGGAAATAAAAACTAAAGGAAGAGACCAATCTGGGGTCTGGGAGGAAGGAAGGTCCCTTCCCCCGTGGAGGAGAGAGGTGCACAGACCAAGCTCCTTATGCTTCTTGAGCCACGGGGTTCTAGACAGCGATTTCTGTGAGGCTCCAGATGTGGGCTACACTAAAAGCCCTGACATTTTACCAAACAGTGCTTTCAGAAAGATTGCAGTTTCCACAATGCTTTCCTCAAGTTAAAGAAAGAGAAGACAACAGGGTAGAAAAGTTAGGCACCAGCATTTATCAATGAAGGGAGAGAAACAGTGGATTCCTGCCAGCCCAGAGTCCTTCGAATGGCTCTGAGGAGTGTTATGGGCTTTGGTGGTATTTGACCCTAGCAAGAGAGAATCAGCAACCATTTCAGAATATAAATGAGGTACTTAAGGATTTTTGAGATGCCTGCCTAGCTTTCTAGGAGGAGAAATAATCCTGACTGGTGGCCCAGCTCCACCTAAGACGTGGAGACAAAGAGGCTGTCCTTGTCCTCAGCTCACCATCAAGTGGAGGGCATGGGTGGAGGCCCCAGCCCTGGGCACACCCTGTGGGGTCTGCAGAGGCCAAGGCACTAGCAGGTGTCTCTAGGAACCTGGAAGAGGATGCAGATGACCCTGCAGTGAGGCAGGATAGAGGCAGGTGGGGAGCAAGAGACATGGCCTGGCCTGAGGCTTTGTGACTCAGTGCAGGGCCATAGCCTTGCTAGAGATGCACATCCTTGCCTTCTACATCCCCATGTCAGGCCTGCCGAATCAAAAACCATGGGTGGGTCCTGGCAGCCTATGTCTTTGTAGCCCTCCAAGTCATTCTGGTGCCCACTAAGGCTTGACAACCACTGCTCTAGGTCCTTGTCACTCAACATGTGATCACAGATGAGGAGCATTGATGCCACCTGGGAGCTTTCAGAGATGCAGAGTCTTGGACCCGGCTGCAGACCTACAGAATCAGAAGCTGCAATTTAACAAGGTCCCCAGGATGCACACTAAAGCTGAAGTAGCCTGGCTCCTGGCAGAGGGAGCGCCTGAGCAGTGCTGTGGAGGTATGAGAAAGCTTGGTGTCTTAGAGGAATGCCAAACATTCCCACTTGGCAGGAGCATTGGAATGGCAGAATGCAGGGAACCATGGAAGGAAGGAGACAGGATGGGGGCCTGGAATGCAGCACTACATGATACCCTGAGGACTGTGGGGAAGCCGTGGAGGCGTCAGGCAGAGGAATCACATTTGTGCTTCGGAAAGACGTCTCTAGGCATGGGGGGATGGCCTGGAAGAGGATCATTTGAGATAAGAGACCCTAAGGCCCTATCTCACAATTTCAAACCTCGGCGCTATTGCCGTGTTGGGCCAATAATAATTCGGTCTTTGCCGTGCGGGCCGCCCTGTGCACTGTGAGATGCTGGGCAGCATCTCTGGCCTGTGACCCCCAGATACCCCGCTGCACAAATCTGCCTCCAGATACTGCCAAATGTCCCCAGGGTGGGAGCAAGGGGCAATATTGCCACTGATGGGAAACAGGGTGGAGGAGGGTGATGGTGCGAAGAAGGAGTATTTAGAAAGGTGACTCCAGAGACTTAGTAGCTGACTGAGATCAGGATTGTGGACACACTGCAAAACAAGCATCAGCATAAGTTTCTACCACAACATTGACAGCGCTTTGGAAGTACAGACACTATCTGAGATCCAGAGTCCAAAGTCAGGTTGCATTTGAATGTTTGAGGTTCTTTTAATATTCAGTTTAGACTGAAGGCCCTGATCTAATTCTCCTAACAACAATCTAGATTTTAACACTGATGATAACCAACATTTTACAAATTGATATGAACAGTTTTATAATTACTACACAAAAGGTGCAATAGAATAAGATTATATAATTGCATAGCTGTTTGCTGTCAAAATTCAGCCTGATGGCTACAGCTGTCTTTGCCATTCATTGTGTAGAAATTGGGATTAGGAAGTGGGTGGCAGATGATGTAGGGAACCCTAGAACTCCTCCTGGTTAGACGGAGGTTTTAATTATCTGGTCTTTTCATTACATAGTATGGGAAAGACCACCCTTCTTTTACAATTTACTTGCAAAGAGAACTGAGATGGGCCTCGAGCAATATTTTGAGTCTTGCTTGCCTATTTGTCAGCCTCCTCCTTTCAATTTGAACTTTGCTAGATAGAGACAAAATGTGGGCTGTTATTAACTCAGCAATATATTTAAAATATTGCAACTGGCTGCATCTAATCCCATCTAAAATGAGAGTCTCAAATCAGGGCTGTCCTTGGGGACAGGAATCATGCAGCATCTTTGCTTTGCAATCTATTTAACCAGCTTCCTGAGCTTCTCCATGCACCAGGATGTCAAATGAATGCAGAACAACAAACGGGGGTTGAATAAAGAAAAATGGGCTGAATGGGGTAAATGGAAGCTCAAAGTGGGAGAGTCATCACTCTTCTGTACATAACCAAGCTGAAACTGAACTTCTGTGTGGCAAAATGCTTTTCAGCCCTTGTCGTGTATTGTATTACCTGGATTTAATTGGTCTGGGGTGGGGTTTGGACCTCAGCGGTTTTTAGAGGGTTCCCAGATGATTCTACTGAGCAGGTAGGTTTGTGATCAGGGCTGTCAGTTATAGTTGCACAGGTTGTCCACTGTATGATTCCAGCATCCACATAGCCTGTGATATGAATGGTGCTCCCCAAAGTTTAGTACTAAGGAGGCCTTGTTGAAAGCTACTGGACTACTAGAAAGGGTACTGAATGTGGGGATAGCTAGCTCTAGATTTAGATGTGGGGTTTCTCACCTACTAGCTATGTGGGGTGAGCACATAACTCAACCTACCTGAGACTCAATATTCTCATCTGTAAAATGGGACTGATGACAAAAATACTCTATCTACTTTGTAGAAGTGAGAATTAAATGATTCCATAACTCAGGTCCTCTTAGATGCTCAATGCTCTGCCAAATCCATGAAAAGTTCCCTCTAGGAGCCTCTCAGGGCCTCACTGAGATCCAGGCTTTCTCTGGAATGCTTGATTTCCTTCAATGATGCATAACTGTTTTCAGGTCTGAATTCTCACCGACTGATAGGCTGTGCTGAAATGATATGCAACCTACTGAGTTCAGCTTTCTGTGCCCCGGCCAGGTCTGCAGTTACATCAGCCATCACAGTGCAATGAATTACTCTCTGAGCAGTTTTTTCAGAGACACTTATTTGCATTTTCTTTTTATTTTTTCCTTGATAGCTGTAATCTGGAGAGCAAATAAATTGGTGGAGGTTTCAGAAGAGTATTTTTATTGTTGAATTGTTCAGTAGAATTTTTTTTTCACTTCTCACAAGTAATTATTGGAATCCTGCCCCGTGAATTACGCTTGCAATTCTGGTGACAAAAGTAAAAAATTGTAAAATCCTAATTAGAAGTTAATGCCAAGGCAGTTTTTGCTAGTGAAATAAACAATGCCTGGAGAATACGTTTTTAGGGGTGTGTTGAGAAGAATACAATACCAATTGTATTGGTCTCCATTTCTGCTTAGAGTTCTGAAGGGGGTGGTCAAGAGTTTCCTGTGGTCTTTTAATATCTTATTCAACAACTTAAGCAAATTAGCTAAACGGGCTACTGTTGGCCCTTAATTATTCACTGAATTAAATAATGATTGGCAATGCAGACACTGTGATTGATTAATCAATTATGTAGAAATGCCTACATATTGCCTGTCACTTAACATGTATTTATTGGCCTTGTTCATCAAAACCCGTATGCCCTCCATGAGCAGGGTTGTCAGATAAAATATTACACTAGATATACTAAAACACTATTCGTTGTTTATCTGAAATTCAAATGTAACTGGGCATCCCGTATTTTCACTTGCGAAATCTGGCAAGCCTAACCATGAGGGATTTTCCTGCCTTTTATTTCTATGTTGCCAAATCAATAATACCTCAAATGCAGTGTATCAAGGTGAATGATGAGCTAGCCAGCAGGGAGAAGCCAAGGACGAGGTCTATGCCCTCCCATTGCTGATGGATGCTTCCTTACTGCCAGTATCTTTGGCATTGAGGATAATGTTGTACTTTAATGATCTACTTTTCTGCTTCCTTTTCAAATGGGGCTGATTTGCAACCACAGCCTAAGTCAAATACGTAAGCCTGCGAGAACTGATCTGAAATAAATATTCTATCTGTTGAACCAGAGTGTTATTACACAGAGGACAAATTAAGGAAACATGAATAAAAATTGTGATTATTGAGGACTTGGTAAGTCCTAGGCAAGATCCCAGATGCTCTCTGCACTCTCAACTCTATCAGTGCCAACACTGGAGGACAATATTATCATCCCTGTCTTACAGACAAGAAAACTGGGGCTCAGTGAAGTTGAGCACCATGCTTAAGGTCACATTTTTAGAAAGTGGAGGAGCAGGAGGATACAGCCTCCTCCAAGATGGTCTACTGGAAAGCAGCAGTTCTCAAATGGGGGTGATTTTGCTTTCCAGGAGACATTTAGCAATGCTGGGAGGCATTTTTGGTTGTTGTGACTGGGGAAGGGTGGATGGTGGTGCTGCTGGCATCTAGTAGGTAGAGGCCAGGGTTGCTGCTGAACACCCCACAAAGCTCAGGACAGCCTGCACAACAAACGATTATCCTGTCCCAGATGTCAGCAGTGCTGAGGCTGAAAAACCATGCTGTCATGTGAAGGCAGGAAACACAAGTGGAAGCAGCTCACTTTCCCACTTCAATCCCCACGTAGTTATGGCATGTCACGGGCTTATATCCATAGTAGTCCTTGCCTTTGGGATGTGAAAGCTGGGGCCAGTGAGAGAGGGCATGCCAAGGAAAAGGATGGCGTTCTACCCACTGAGCGCTTACCAGAATTGGGGACTTCTGGACAATTTGTCTTGCCTTCTCTAGTGTAAATTTCCATGTCTCCTATAAAAGCAAAGTTAGACAACATTAAAATTCACGTTTTATCTTTTCTTCCCACATCTTTTCTAAAATTAGGATATTTAAAGTCCATAAGTTTTCAATAAATGAACCACTCCATAAATTTGTAATAAAATAATTCACAAGAAGGCAATTTCATGTTAATAGCTCTTTTTATTTTGGACTTTGCTTTGTGTCAGATGCAGTGCTAAGTACTTTGGGAACATTATCTTATTTACTCTTCAAACAGCCCTGTGAGTTACGACCATTTCATAGATGAGGAAACTGAGATGCGGAAAAGCTAAGAGATCTCATAGCTAGGTTCTGGCAGAGAGGCAATCTGAACCTCTGCTTCCTGACCCTTCTGCTACGCTGATCTCCATAAGCAACTTATCCTGGTGTCTAAAATCCCCCAGCAGGAGACTGTCAACAGCCTACTTGAGTGTCTTGTGCTTTAGCAGTGAAGAATGGCTGATGATTGCTGTGCAAGCTAACACCTCATCTCTCAGTTACCTCCTCTTCCCATAGTTGGAGATCCCCTGTCCTCTTTCAACCATTTTGAGAGCATCTAAGTGCATCTTCCAAATGCACACACATTGCAGATATAAAGAGTTAGCTCATTACTACCAGTGATGATTGCTGTGAAACTCCAAAGAACACTGTGTTTGTCTATTTGTGGAGGGGTGGGAGAAGAGTAACCCTGAGGTGGGTGGGGAGGAGGAGGGTTTGCTCTCAGCACTGCTTCCCAGAGCTTTCAAAACCAACTGAATGTGCATATCCTGCCCCTGCCAAATCCCTCGTGGGCCTGCCACCTGTACAGCCCTAAAGTAATCTGCTCAACAATTGGAAAGCTCTGTCTGCTGGCTGCTAAGAGTGAGTGCTGATGACTCAAGAGGAAAAGATGCTCTTTAGGTGAGTTTGGTTGCCAGGATGCCCTGCTACGGTGTATGTTTCTTAAAATATTGAAAGGCTAGTGTGCCAGTTGGTGAACAGCTGTGTCCCTAAGCCCGTGAGGGTCCTCCACTCTTGCTCTGACCGCCCAGCCTCTTCCTTGGACTCCCCCAGGCCTCCTTGTGACCCGTCAGCTATGGGGCCACTGTGATAGTCCCACCCAGTGGGCATCTGCAGGCTGTGCTCCAACTGCACCCAGTATCCATTCGGATTAGTTGGCAGTAGGACAAAAGAGCTGATCCCAATCTTCACTTTTAAAACATGACATCTTTAATAGAAAAGCTGCTTAGGGAAAGGCCTCATTCAAAAAGTGACCTCATTAAATGCACTTTTGGCCTTTTCTGAAAATTCTAGCAAACCCTAAAATTCTCCTATTGTATAAATTAAGAATCTCTGGCATAGTCAGTGTAACAGACAACAGATTTTCATGCAAACTATTCTTATGGTGCCCCTTGTGGCTACTTTTATCAGCAAAGAGCTGTGCCCCTGCTTCTCTGTCTCAGAAATATTCCTTTGCATTCTCAGGCCTACTTTAAAATCGTCAGAGCCTCGCACAGTCCTTGATGCATAGTAGGTGCTCAGCAAACATGGAAATAAAAGGAAAAGAAAATAGTTGTGATATTATGTTGAACAAGGAAACTAGGCTACCAGATTTTATGCACATAGGAAAAAAACCTTGCAAAGGAATATATTATAATAATGATGGGTGATAACTTTTTCCTTTTTGCCCTTTTCTGGTTTTCTAAATTTTAAACAATGAATACCAATTCAGCAATAAATGCTTTCAAAAAAGAGCTCAATTCATGTTGTCTTGTTTCTTGTCGAAGAAAATGATGTGCTTGGTGCACTGATATGCAAGTGAAGGCCCTGGGGATCTGGTGGTGAACCCCACAGTGAACGACATAGACATCCCTTCCCTCCCAGAGCTTTCTCCCTGGCAAGGGGACTGACCTTGAGCAAGTACAGTAAACAGAAGTAGATGAAGCAGAGAGAGGGCTGAATCCCTTTGAGAGAACCAATCTGATTTTAACCAAGCTCAGTTCTCTGGGGCTCAATGTTTGTTGGGAGGTAATGACAAGCTATGAAAACAGGATGTGGCAAGTGCTGCAGCAGAGGCTGTGCTCAGGTGGGATGGGTAGCTTGTGTGTCCTCCCGGGAGGTCTAGAGGAGGTTCATCTGGATGTAGCTGAGTCCCTGATATTGGTGCATACGGGGGTGGCAGCAGGGATCCAGGGCTGAGGCTGCAGGGAAATGCACTGGTTTTTGCCAAGGAGGGGAGTCGAAGCACCCAAGAGTGGGAACAGAGTCCTGATCCCAGATGGACATCCACACTCACCCGTGTACTCAGAACCCACTTCCAAGTTCCAGTGACAATAACTGCTAGGAAAATCGAGTTTTCTGCTGGAAACTGGGGAAACTAGAAAATTAGAAGCATTTCTGTGAGATGCAGTTTGGGTAACATCAAATTGAAGCAAAGAGGGAGCAGTCAGGCTTTTATCACACTCAAAGGTGAAGGCTACATGGAGAGTGAGGGAAGGGCCCCTAGGGTAGAATCCTACCAGCACCCTTGAGGCCAGGGCAACAGGAGCTCAGCCAGCATAGACAGAATGGCTGTGTGTAGAGTGCAAGTTTAGGTGTAACAAGGATGTGGAGGCGTGCCCTTGGACCCAGGGTTGTCTGCAGCCTTTGACGCAGCGGCACTCACCACTGCCCCTTGGTAGAGGCTGTCCCCATGTTTAGGGATGGCAACCTGGTGGTGACAGTGACAGACTTGTCCTGCAGCTGCGTTTGCAGGTACTCTACCTAAGATTCAGAAAACGGCAATTGACTTTACCCAACAATAAAGCGAATAGTAGAGGGAAGCTCCAGAAGCCACCACTGGCTCCACCCCTGGGCATCACCCAAGGCTGGAGAAGGGCCCCAGTCTGGCCAACTTGAAGCTGCTGCAATGGGGTAGACAAGAGCCTGCAGGAAGCTTATGGCCTTGAGTTGGTGGGGCAGGGTGAGTAAGTCAGAGATTCCAGGCTTGGAATAGCTGTGCACAGGAGCCGAGGGGGCACAGGTGCAAAGGATGACGGTTTACATCACCTTCAGGGGTTGAGAAAGATTCTCAGGGGACCTGCAGCTTGAGCTAAGCTCCTACTCAAATCCCTCTTCACCCCTAGAAAGTATACATCCTCCCTACTTTACAACACAGTCCACCCAGAGGTCAAGTACCTCACCTGATCACACAGGTAGGGGCAGACTAGAGGGAAGTCTGCCCAGCAATCAGGCCCAGAGTTTTCAGTCTTCCAAACTCATGCATGGCTTTCTCATTTACAGTGTGCCAGATGGTAACAAAAATGGAGTTTCTGGCCTTCAAAACTGGCATCACAGGGATTCACCTGGGAACTGCCATTCTAGAAGCTCCCCCTACCTCCTTTGGATAATTTTCCAGCTGCAGCACTGATGTCTTGTTCCCCCAGTGACTCTGAGAGCTCCTGGGCAGGGGTTTGGGGCTCTGGGCTATAATTTTTGATTTCCCTTAACATCTTCAATAACATTGAGCCCAGGGCATGTAGGCAACAAGTGCCTGTTGACTTAAATTCACAAAATTATGAAAATGAAAAGGACTAAATAGAGACTAAGAAAAGGCTGTATTTTTCAGATATTTCCTTTGAAAGCTCACTACAAGGGTTGCTTCCTCCTGAAGCCTTATCAGCTTTCCCAGTTTTCGGGTTGAGCTTTCCTCTTCTGTTTCGTTTACATTCCACATTATAATACACTCCCATGCTTACATTTCACATTCCCCCACTAAACCTTGAGCTCTAGGTAGGTGAGGATGGTAACAGTTGCCTTTATGCAACCCCCTGACCCCCTGCACTGCCTACTTTTGCACCTGCCATGCTACCTTAGAAGAAGTAACATTGACTGAACAGAGGAATGAGAAAATTTGAAAAATACAGCCCTTTCCCAGTCTCTGTTTAGTCCTTGATCATCAGTGCACACAGTAGTATACAGCCATGGTGGCTCACTAAAACACTTCCGTCTAGAATGATTTAAGCGTCTACCCAAACCAAAGCCAGCCCAAAGTCTTCAGACAAGAGTAGAGGCTTGGGGACTACTGACTGCTATTATGGGTTGGATTTTGCATTGTCTCACCTAAATTCATATCTGAGATAATAACCCTGCAGAAGCTGAGAATGTGACCTTATTTGGAAAAAGAGTCATTGTAGGTGTAATTATTAAGTTGATGCAAAAGTAATTGCGGTTTTGCCGTTAAAAGCAAAGGAAGAGAAAAAGACACATAGAGGGAAGATGATGTGAAGATACAGGGAGAATGCTATCTATAAGAAATATCAAGAATTTCCAGCAAACCAGCAGAGCTAAGAGAAAAAGGCATAAAACAGATTTTCTCTCACAGATGTCAGAAGCTAACCCTACCGATTTCTTGATCTTGAACTTCAGCCTCCATAACTGTCAGACAATTGCTTTCTGTTGTTTAAGCAACCCAGTTTGTGGTCACAGCCCCACAGACTCATACAACTTCTCTTGCTCTCCAGGGTGATTTTGTTCTTGACCTTGAGCTAAGAGCAATTTGGATGATGAAAGAGCAAGGGCCAAGTGCTCATCACTATCAGTATTCTGGGCAAAGTGGTGCCGTTAGGATTTGTACTCTGCCAGGCATAAGCCACATGGGAGCCCAAGAAAAAGGAAGAAAGTACTGTGGTCTGATTTAACCATCTGGATGTGAGCAAAGCATCCGTCTTCAGCAGAAACTTTAAATACTGGTCTCTATTGCTATTTCCTATTTAAAATGATTTTGGACCATAGAGTGTTTGTGGGTTCAAACCCTGGCTTCATTAGTTACTAGTTGTAGGACCTTGGGCAAGTTACTTAAGCACTCTGAGCCTCAGTTTCTTCATCTGTAAAATGGAGATAATAGCATTGTGAGGATTGACCAAGATTGTACTTAAAATAGTGTCTTGCATATTGGTAAGCATGACATTAGTGTTAACAATAATTGGTGTTTTTATTTTGGTTTGTAATGTCACCAATACACAACTGGAAAGAGCATAATAATTGCAACATCAGCCTACAGAAATGTATGCTTTTTTCAAGGATCCTGAAAATCGTCCTGAGAAGAAAGTATTACTCTTCTTGTTTTACAGATGAGAAAACTGAGGCTCAAAGAAATGACACAATTTAACCAGGCCAGTCTGCAGGCACAGCTGAGATTAGCACTCTAGTTTCTAGACTCCAGCGCCTTTCCCACCACTGAAACATTGTTTTCCAAGAGTGAAGTAAGCCTGAAATTTTAACATAAGCAAGAAAATACGATCGATGAGGTTTCACCAGGGCTTGGGGAATGGCAAGTGTTGCTCCCATGGAGTGAAGACAGTTTAATGCAAAAGATCAGATACCGAGGGGGAGAGGACTGACTCTGGGTGTCAAAAAGCCATGCACCTGGGTGGAAATTCGTGCAACCCAGGTACAAGCATGGTGGCAGGTATATGAGTGGTAAGAAAGCAGAAAGAAGTATTCTTCCAGTCAGTCATTACTTTGTGCAGTTGTTCATTCTGTTCATTTATTTTACAAATATTTACTTAGTGTTTATGTTTGATATGGTTTGGATTTGTGTCCCTGCCCAAATCTCATGTCGAATTGTAACCCACAATATTGGAGGAGCGGCCTGGTGGGAGGTGATTGGATCATGGGGGTGGATTTCCCCCTTGCTCTTCTCATGGTAGTGGGTGAGTTCTCATGAGATCTGCTTGTTTAAAAGGGTGTAGTACTCCCTTTGCTCTCTCTTCCTCCTGCTCTTGCCATGTAAGAGGTGCCTGCCTCCCCTCTGCCTTCTGCCGTGAACGTAAGATTCCTGAGGCCTCCCAGCCATGCTTCCTGTACCAGCCTGCAGAACTATGAGCCAATTAAACCTCTTTTCTTTATAAATTACCCAGTTTCAAGTATCTCTTTATAGCAGTGCAAGAATGGACTAATACAATGTTGTGCCATGAATTACATGCTGGGGACGTAGTAGGGAATGAGACATCAAGGCTGTTACAATGTAGGAGAGAAGATTGACGGTAAACACTGTAATTAGAAAACAGTTTAGAAAGTGTTAAGTAGTAGTTGCTATTCTCCCTCTTTTATAGATGTGGTAAACTGAGGCTTACAGTAGGTAAATAACTCCCCCAAAATCACAGAGCCAGTGAGTGGCACAGTCCAGATCCACTTCAGACCCACTTGGCACAAAGTCCATGCTTTTTCACTCTGCTCTGGGAGATGTTAAAAGGTGTGCTAAAAAAGAAACTTTTTTTTTTTTAAGTTTAAAAAAGTTTGGAAAATCTGAGAAAGAATTCCTACCTTGAGAAAAACACACCACGCATTCGTATATTCAAGGCTTTGGGCCGCTTTGTGGAAATAAATATTATTTAGATTGGGCATTTCCAAAACATTCAAAAGTCCATTCAGCTGTATTAACTACAATGGTAAACATTCAAAGATGATAGCAAACAGGCGATCCTCAGGGACACAACAGAATGTCCTGAGACATTTTTAGCGTATTGGTGAATTGCACAGGACACATTCAGTAATTGGGCTTTCTAAGGTTCTGTGATGTTAAAGAATTGAATTCTGGTACACTTAGAAAGGAAAGAAAAATAGTGTTTTTAGACATGAGTTTCTACAGTGAACAATTTTGAGTGATCAAGTTCTCTGTTATCAATTATAGCATCAGAAGATTTGAAAAGTACAAAACGTGCCTTTGTTCACTTCACACATTTGACAGCAGTGACAGATTCTCACAAAGGAGAAAGCCCCTGGGAAGTAAAATTATGATTTGAAACGGGCGTTTTTTATTGTCAAAGAGCATGCATGAATGAGGGGGGAGGTGGGAGGTGGGGGAGACTGCTCATCTACCCCAGATCTTTTCTAAAAGTTTATTAGGATGGGTTGTTCCTCACACCCAATTCACTGGTATAAATTGATTTTGAAAATGGAGCAAGATTTGAAAGATGAGATCCTCCAGGGACTTTACTACCCACTGGAGGAGGGAAGTGCATAAATAATTACAGCATGAGGCAGAGTCTGCACCCTCCACCCCAACCAAATTCTTGGGTTGAAACCTTAATCTCCCTATGATGGTGTTTAGAGGTGGGGCCTTTGGGTAGTGATTAGGTCATGAGGCTGGAGCCTTCACGATGGGAGGAGTGCCCTTATGAGAAGAGGCTGGAGAGAGCCAACTCTCTTTTCTCCATGTTAGAACAAAGCGGTCTGCAGCCAAGAAGAAGTCCCTCGCCAGAACCTGACCCTGTTGGCACCGTGATCTTGGACTTCCAGCCTCCAGAACTGTGAAAATACATTTCTGTTGTTTGTAAGGCACACAGTCTAGGGTACTTTGTTAGAACAGCCCTGACTAAGACAGGCAGATCAGAAAGAGCCAACAGAGAGGTAGAGAAAAGGGTTTCAAGGCAATTTCTATTCAGTAGGAAGACAAAGGCAAGAAGTTCCACTGCTTATGGGTTTTTAACAAATAGTGGCATGTCTAGCCTTTGAGTGGAATTTGTAGGTCTGTTATTATATCTGCATTCTGCTGCATCCTACAGTGGCAATTTTCCAATACTCAGGATTTAGCTCTATCAAAGCCCAATTTGGTTTTTAGGTTCTGACATTTTCCAGCTCCAATGAGCATTTATGACTTTAAATTATATGCAAGAAATGA
Source organism: Colobus angolensis palliatus (assembly GCF_000951035.1). Taxonomy (NCBI): domain Eukaryota; kingdom Metazoa; phylum Chordata; class Mammalia; order Primates; family Cercopithecidae; genus Colobus; species Colobus angolensis. Next base: position 2,950,015 of record NW_012116289.1, on the reverse strand, counting down.
AGTCTGTTGACATCATTTTCTTCTTCCAGGGGTGAAAAAAAAGGGTAAAAGTAAAAGAAAAAATGCATCTTTTAAATGCATTCCCTTTTATCATTGAATATCTCTTCTTCATACATATTTTACCCTTAGCTAAATTTTCTTCTTTCCTGCTTCTAGGCTAATTCTGCATTGTATAGCTATTAGTATCATCAGAGTATTTAATCACACTCTTGCTATTGCTTCCTATTCTCCAGGCAATACCTTTCTTTAAAAAAGCCTTATTTTAAGCAGCATTATTCCCACCGACTCCTTTTCCTGACATTATTTTTCCTTGTTTTTACCACTACCATCACATACCACTCTGCTGTAGAGTTCTTAGTGTTCACACCATAGAGGTTCTTCTGTGCTTCAAGTTCTATACCAAACATCGTACATAGTTTATCTCTAAATTTTTTTTTTTTTTTTTTTTGAGACGGAGTCTCGCTCTGTCGCCCAGGCTGGAGTTCAGTGGCGCGATCTCCGCTCACTGCAAGCTCCGCCTCCTGGGTTTACGCCATTCTCCTGCCTCAGCCTCCCGAGTAGCTGGGACTACAGGCGCCCGCCACCTCGCCCGGCTAATTTGGGAGGCCGAGACGGGCGGATCATGAGGTCAGGAGATCGAGACCATCCTGGCTAACATGGTGAAACCCCGTCTCTACTAAAAATACAAAAAGTTTATCTCTAAATTTTATACTAACTTTGCAAAATAGGAAATAACAGTTCTTAACTCTACTTTGTAAATGAGAAATCCAAGACCCGGTGCTGAATGAATTGTTCTAGGCTTTACAGCTAATACCATTGTTCCATTTTGACTATTTCTTCCCTAGTATCTGGGCTCATAAACAAGCTCTCCAGTATGGGCTCTGCGGTCTATTCTTATTTATGGCATGTTGTCCTATTCTTTACACAAATGGTTTCTGGCAAATTTTGGGTTAATCAGATGGTGTGTATGGTTCAGTCGTAAGAGTCTTTTGTTACATAGTCTTTTACTTTTTTTTCTATTTGCCTTCAGGTTGTGTGATCAGTCTTACTCTATGTTATACAACACATCAATTATTTGTATTAGTTTCCTATTGCTGCTGTAACTAATGACCCTAAACTTAGTGGTTGAAGACAACATGAATATTCTTTTACAGTTCTGGAGGTCAGAAATGCAGGGCTAAAATCAAGGTGTCTGCAGAGTTGGTTCCCTTTGCTGGTTCCCAGGGAGAACCCATTCCTTGCCTCTTCCAGTCTTTAGTGGTGATGGCTTCATGGCCCTGAACGCTGCCTCTGTTGTCACATTTTTTTCTCTCGCTCTGATCCTAATGCTTGCCTCTTGTAAGGATTCTTGTGATCACATCAGCCTCACCCAGATAATCCAGGACAATCTCCCCATCTAAAATCCTTAACTAAATTACACCCCCAAAATTCCTTTTGCTGTCTAAGGTAACAGACAGTTACTGGGGGCTCGGATGTGAACTTGGGAGGTGGTGGAAGATTATTCTTTCTATCATACTTCTCATTCAACATATAGTTGTTGAGTAATCAATGCATGCAGTGAACTCTGTTCGGCTCTGAGGAAATTTCAGGGACTAGCACTATGTTTGAGGAATAAAACAGCCAGACTGTCTCTGCTTTCAAGGAGTTTACACCCTAACAGAAGATGCAGACATTAAATAATAATTTTATAATTACTGAATTGCAATTGTCATAAGTGCTGGAAAAATGGAGTGTGAAGAATGGAGAGGAGTCATGTAGGAACTGGCTTAATTTTGGGCATCAGGGAAAACTTCTTAGAGGGAATGCCTTCGAGCTGAGCTCTAACAGGGGTGATTAATTAAGTGAAGATGAGGGCCAAGAGTGGATGCTGGGAGACCAGTGATTAAAGCCTTAAAACTCAAAGGATCTTTTAGAACCATTCCCAATCATTAGTGTCATTAGCTTTTCTTGAGCTGAGGGAATTAATAAGCATGTTCTCAAGAGAGACAGTTGTCATTTTCTGAATTTCTCAAAAGCAGGCAAGAAAAATGTTCATATCTCAAACATCATAGAAATACCTTCCTTGGAATAATTTGATTTCTTCCACTTATCAGAAGTCAATAGTAACATAACATTTGCATTACTTTTGCTGTTCTTTGAGGAGTCTTAACACCTCTGTGAATTTACTAGCCCCCATATCAGTGTTTATACAAGTTTAAGTAGATAAATTAACAAGATTTCAAATATGGGTGTTAACAAAAATACAGCTTTGAATCTCCGGCAAGATCATGTGAAATGCTTGGAGGAAAGATTGAACAATAGAGCACGAGTCCAGACATAGTGTTCCAATGCCATCCTCAGTTCTCTTAGAGTTCTCCTTTTTTTTTGAGCAGAGTCTCACTCTGTCGCCCTGGCTGGAGTGCAGTGGTGTGACCTGGGCTCACTGCAACTTCCACCTCCTGGGTTCAATCCTGTCTCAACCTCCCAAGTAGCTGGTACTACAGGTGCACACCATCACGCCTGGCTAATTTTTTTATTTTTAGTAGAGATGGGGTTTCACCACGTTGGCCAGGCTGGTCTCGAACTCCTGACCTCAGGTAATCCTCCCGCCTCGACCTCCTGAAGTGCTGGGATTACAGGCATGAGGCACCACGCCTGGCCCTCTTAGAGGTTTAAGCCTTCATATATGCAGACAGCAACTTAATTTTGTGGTTTCTGGTATTGAAAGCCTTTTCTGCTTCTGTGATAATTTATTGCCTAATCATCAAAGAGCTTTGTGAAGTCAAAATACATAAGAAGGGGATAAAATCTCATTTTAATTTTTCACTTTTTAAATTATAAGAAGGGGTGAGCATTTTCTCCTACATTTTCAGTTCTTTGATCTTTTTCCCTAAACCATTTGTTTGTGGCCTTTGCTTACTTTTTTTTTTTCTTTTTGATTTTTTTAGGAGCTCTTTGAATCAAAGAGAGAATAATTCATTGTGTGGCATATTACAAAACATTTACCCAGTATGCCATTTGTCTTCTGACTTTGTGAAGGGGGCAAGATTTTACTAGTTAGATGTATTAATATTTCCCTTTGTGACTTTTCAAGCACAAATTACAAATACAATTGCTCAGGGTTTTATAGCTCCATTTTTTTTAAAGTGATTCAGTCTTTAATCATTTGGGATTTATTTTGCTATAAGGTATAGATAAGCATCTAGCTTAAATTTTTTTCAAATGTCTAGTCTTTAGTTTATTGTATTTTTTGACTAATCCAGTGTTTTAGCACTGATTAGAAATGCTATTTTCATCAAAAACAAGAATCGCAAATGCATTGGGGTTTATTTCTAGACACTATATTTTGCTCCATTTTAAGCTGACTTTCTGTGTCTAGAAGGCTATATTCCCTTGTCACTTATTTCATTGTTTGTCATTTCCTCAGATGGTTAAAGAGGAACTTTTAAAAACATTGTCAATTATACAACTTTACAACCAACAATTTGAATTTTGATTTTTTTCTCTGTAAAGTTAAGATAATGGAATAACCTTATAATTGTGTGGGAGGATTTTAGATGATGTATATATGCTAAGTACTTAGTCCAATTTCATGTCAGTTGTCATTGCCTTTTATTCTATAGCCCCTAATGTGTACACGTATAATAGAAGCTTAGTAAAGCTTTGAGCTTCAAGTCCAGGTGGGCTGGCACCAGGATCTGTGCTCTTCGACATCATGTTGAATTGTCTCTCAGTTAGAGGTAGGAGAGAAATTTGATTTCTCTGGAAAGCTGGAGGGGAACGAGTGTTCTGTGAGGTTTGGTTTTATATTTATTTTTTTAGAATGGGAGAGACTTGAGCGGCTTACTAGGCCTCCTCGTTTTCTTCTTTGGGTGTCGTTAACTTCAGTGCACCTTTGTAATTAGTCAGCACATTGTTTTGAGAAAATCCACAGAAAAGGAATGAATTCCAAATAGTTTGGGTCTAAAACCTTTAGTTCCCTCTGTCTTTCGAAGAGGCCTTATTCCTAGGGGACTGGGGACTGGAAACCCAGCAGCTGAGGTTGAGTTGATGAATCAATCAGAAAAGGGATAGAAATCAAGGAATGGTTGGGGAAAAGGATGCAGTTAGAGGGCAAGTGGGGATCCATGGTTTTGAATGTGTGGGAGGTGAGAAGCAGGAGAAGGGACAGTGCTTTCAGTCTTGTCAATGACAGCTTTCAGGCTTGCGCCAGCCTCCAGCACAACAGTTCTCACCCTTCAGTGCTTGTCAAAAGCGTTATGCAAGTGCAGATGCTAAAACCCCATGGAGGAATACCAGAGCAGGTGCCCTGGGGTGAGCCCCATGTTTATTTCTGAAAACTGCTTCACATTCTCAAAGAAGCCGAATGCTTTGATCTCTCATATAGTCCACTGAGAGCAGATACATCCTCACAAGGGAGAAAGGAAGGTACGTTCAGGACTGCCCTTCTCATCCTATTTTTTACTCAACAAATCTTACAGAGCACCTACTATGTGCCAGGTACTATGCCAGTCCAGGAATAAGATGGTGAACAAGAAAGACATGGTCCTTATGTTCAGATGGTATCAAAGAAATAAATAAAGTGCTGTGAGAGAGCGGGAAAGGGGATCTTCTTCAGAGAGGTTGGTCAGGGAGGGCCTTTCTGGAGAGGGGGTACTTAAACCAGCAAGTGGACAAGGTGCTGGCCATGCAGGGAACTGGGAGTTCTAGATAAAGGGCCCAGCACAAGGGGCTGATGCAGGCGAGGCAGAGTGTGCTGGCCAAACTCTACTCTACCCTGAAGGAGTCACCTCCACTCCTGTTCCCTCCAGGTTGAGCTTAGCCCTCATCTGCTGGGGTTTCCATTCCTCCTTGCACCCTGTGTGAGAGCACTCATCTCTTCTCACCGTTTGTCTATAAGCCTGCCTCTCCTGCTAGAATATCCATTTACATTGCTATTGCCTGCCACATTTGCTGGAATACTGTTCTACATAATTCATTCTACATAAATATTTGCTGGCTGATAAAAAGAAAAACAATTATTCTGTAGAAAGTATGAGACTTCAGGAAAGTCTCTCCATTTTCTAGGTATCAGTAGACTTATTTATAAAATGACAGAATCATATCTGTCCTACAGACTTGGGATGGTCAAAAGAGATAAGTTATTAGGTACCTGGCTGTAGGATTGGTACACGGTAAGTGTTCAAGAAATGTTTCTTGAGGCATGACTAAGCGAGCGAACATCTCAGTGGTTTGTTACTGAGAAAGTTGGGATATTGTGCAAGATTCTTGAAAATTAACATGTTTATGATATTTTATGAAAACTAAAACTAAAGCTGCCTTTACTTCCCTCTGGCTCTGAGAAGTGACTACTCTGAATGTGCTCTAGAATCTATGCTAAACACAGGCAGTGCTGATGTGAAGAGCTACAGGGTCTTCCAGGGCCCTGGGTTGATCAGATTCCACTCAGTACTTATGAGGCTTGAGTAAAGGCTTTAAGCCTCAACTGCAAAATATGTTTGATAATTATACCTATAAAATAGAGTTTGACCTTGTGATATTGGGTTAAAATCAGAGATACATCCACAAACACACACACAGAGACACACATACAGACACAGAAACAATTGTAGGTATTTGTGTATACTTGGGTTGTACACACACATGCTTTACTTAGCACTCCACAAAGAAGACCAGGACCTAAGAAGGCCAATAAGCAATGACATCCCAGTAGCAATGGGCACACCTAGCAGCCAGATCTTGGTTTCCAAATGTCATTCTCCAACAAAAGGGACCAGGTCTCCTTAGGGACATGCTGACTCAAGGACAGGGGCAGAAGAATACAAGATAACAAGATGAGCCTGGATCATCTGGTAGTACCAGAACATAAAGTAGTATGGAAGAAAAAGAAATAGGATGGAGGCGTGTCAAAAGGACACGGGAGCCACCCTAAGCTTCCAATGGTAGCAAAACTGGAAAACTGGATACATTTCTGCAATAAAATAGTGTATATTTGAATTATAACTCAAAGTATAAAGTACATATACATGAATCTGTGCTAATATAAATAAATGATTGGCTAATTAAATAAATTAGGGAGGAGAGAGATGTTTTTTACGTAGAAGAATTTCAAAAGATATATGTAGGGCAGAGCAAGATGGCCGAATAGGAACAGCTCCAGTCTCCAACTTCCCAGCACGAGCGACACAGAAGACTGGTGATTTCTGCATTTTCAATTGAGGTACTGGGGTCATCTCACAAGGGAGTGCCGGACAATCAGTGCTGGTCAGCTGCTGCAGCCTGACCTGTGAGAGCTGAAGCAGGGCGAGGCATCGCCTCACCTGGGAAGCGCAAGGGGGAAGGGAATCCCTTTTCCTAGCCAGGGGAACTGAGGCACACAACACCTGGAAAATCGGGTAACTCCCACTCCAATACTGCGCTGTAAGCAAATGGGCACACCAGGAGAATATATCCCACACCTGGCCGGGAGGGTCCCAC